>NW_028320549.1:1540000-1832500 GCF_062004578.1 Staurois parvus
ATCCTCATCCTCATCCTCAGAAGAAGAAGAAGAGGATGAGGATGAAGAAGAAGAAGAAGTAGGATGAAAATAAGAATAATTCCAAGCCGGCAAAAAGTGTATGTGCAGAGCTCCTCTAAGTGTATCTGCAGAATAGAGGAACTCTGCACATACACTTTTTGCCGGAAACCGCTGTATGGAGGGAATGTCCCAGAACTGTCATAAATAGTCTATTTCTGACAGTTCTGGGACATTCACTCCATACAGCTGTTTCAACCGCTGTATGGAGGGAATGTCATAGAACTGTCAGAAATAGACTATTAATGACAGTTCTGGGACTGTCCTTCCATACAGCGGTTGAAACATTGTATCTATTTGTTTCCATAAATGGATCCATTTATGGAAACAAATAGATACAATGTTTCAACCGCTGTATGGAAGGACAGTCCCAGAACTGTCATTAATAGTCTATTTCTGACAGTTCTATGACATTCCCTCCATACAGCGGTTGAAACAGCTGTATGGAGTGAATGTCCCAGAACTGTCAGAAATAGACTATTTATGACAGTTCTGGGACATTCACTCCATACAGCGGTTGAAACATTGTATCTATTTTTTTCCATAAATGACATTCTGCAGATACACTTAGAGGAGCGCTGCAGATACACTTTTTGCCGGCTTGGAATTATTCTTATTTTCATCCTACTTCTTCTTTTTCTTCTTATGAGGATGAGGATGAAGAAGAAGAAGTAGGATGAAAATAAGATTAATTCCAAGCCGGCAAAAAGTGTATCTGCAGCGCTCCTCTAAGTGTATTTGCAGAATGTCATTTATGGAAAAAAATAGATACAATGTTTCAACCGCTGTATGGAAGGACAGTCCCAGAACTGTCATAAATAGTCTATTTCTGACAGTTCTGGGACATTCACTCCATACAGCTGTTTCAACCGCTGTATGGAGGGAATGTCATAGAACTGTCAGAAATAGACTATTAATGACAGTTCTGGGACTGTCCTTCCATACAGCGGTTGAAACATTGTATGTATTTGTTTCCATAAATGGATCCATTTATGGAAACAAATACATACAATGTTTCAACCGCTGTATGGAAGGACAGTCCCAGAACTGTCATTAATAGTCTATTTCTGACAGTTCCATGACATTCCCTCCATACAGCGGTTGAAACAGCTGTATGGAGTGAATGTCCCAGAACTGTCAGAAATAGACTATTTCTGACAGTTCTGGGACAATCACTCCATACAGCTGTTTCAACCGCTGTATGGAGGGAATGTCATGGAACTGTCAGAAATAGACTATTAATGACAGTTCTGGGACTGTCCTTCCATACAGCGGTTGAAACATTGTATGTATTTGTTTCCATAAATGGATCCATTTATGGAAACAAATACATACAATGTTTCAACCGCTGTATGGAAGGACAGTCCCAGAACTGTCATAAATAGTCTATTTCTGACAGTTCTATGACATTCCCTCCATACAGCGGTTGAAACAGCTGTATGGAGTGAATGTCCCAGAACTGTCAGAAATAGACTATTTATGACAGTTCTGGGACATTCACTCCATACAGCGGTTGAAACATTGTATCTATTTTTTTCCATAAATGACATTCTGCAGATACACTTAGAGGAGCGCTGCAGATACACTTTTTGCCGGCTTGGAATTATTCTTATTTTCATCCTACTTCTTCTTTTTCTTCTTATGAGGATGAGGATGAAGAAGAAGAAGTCGGATGAAAATAAGATTAATTCCAAGCTGGCAAAAAGTGTATCTGCAGCGCTCCTCTAAGTGTATTTGCAGAATGTCATTTATGGAAAAAAATAGATACAATGTTTCAACCGCTGTATGGAAGGACAGTCCCAGAACTGTCATAAATAGTCTATTTCTGACAGTTCTGGGACATTCACTCCATACAGCTCTTTCAACCGCTGTATGGAGGGAATGTCATAGAACTGTCAGAAATAGACTATTAATGACAGTTCTGGGACTGTCCTTCCATACAGCGGTTGAAACATTGTATGTATTTGTTTCCATAAATGGATCCATTTATGGAAACAAATACATACAATGTTTCAACCGCTGTATGGAAGGACAGTCCCAGAACTGTCATTAATAGTCTATTTCTGACAGTTCCATGACATTCCCTCCATACAGCGGTTGAAACAGCTGTATGGAGTGAATGTCCCAGAACTGTCAGAAATAGACTATTTCTGACAGTTCTGGGACAATCACTCCATACAGCTGTTTCAACCGCTGTATGGAGGGAATGTCATGGAACTGTCAGAAATAGACTATTAATGACAGTTCTGGGACTGTCCTTCCATACAGCGGTTGAAACATTGTATGTATTTGTTTCCATAAATGGATCCATTTATGGAAACAAATACATACAATGTTTCAACCGCTGTATGGAAGGACAGTCCCAGAACTGTCAGAAATAGTCTATTTCTGACAGTTCTGGGACATTCACTCCATACAGCTGTTTCAACCGCTGTATGGAGGGAATGTCATAGAACTGTCAGAAATAGACTATTAATGACAGTTCTGGGACTGTCCTTCCATACAGCGGTTGAAACATTGTATGTATTTGTTTCCATAAATGGATCCATTTATGGAAACAAATACATACAATGTTTCAACCGCTGTATGGAAGGACAGTCCCAGAACTGTCATTAATAGTCTATTTCTGACAGTTCTGGGACATTCACTCCATACAGCGGTTGAAACAGCTGTATGGAGTGAATGTCCCAGAACTGTCAGAAATAGACTATTTATGACAGTTCTGGGACTGTCCTTCCATACAGCGGTTGAAACATTGTATCTATTTTTTTCCATAAATGACATTCTGCAAATACACTTAGAGGAGCGCTGCAGATACACTTTTTGCCGGCTTGGAATTAATCTTATTTTCATCCTACTTCTTCTTCTTCATCCTCATCCTCATCCTCATAAGAAGAAAAAGAAGAAGTAGGATGAAAATAAGAATAATTCCAAGCCGGCAAAAAGTGTATCTGCAGCGCTCCTCTAAGTGTATCTGCAGAATGTCATTTATGGAAAAAAATAGATACAATGTTTCAACCGCTGTATGGAGTGAATGTCCCAGAACTGTCATAAATAGTCTATTTCTGACAGTTCTGGGACATTCACTCCATACAGCTGTTTCAACCGCTGTATGGAGGGAATGTCATGGAACTGTCAGAAATAGACTATTAATGACAGTTCTGGGACTCTGACAGTTACATGACATTCCCTCCATACAGCGGTTGAAACAGCTGTATGGAGTGAATGTCCCAGAACTGTCAGAAATAGACTATTTCTGACAGTTCTGGGACAATCACTCCATACAGCTGTTTCAACCGCTGTATGGAGGGAATGTCATGGAACTGTCAGAAATAGACTATTAATGACAGTTCTGGGACTGTCCTTCCATACAGCGGTTGAAACATTGTATGTATTTGTTTCCATAAATGGATCCATTTATGGAAACAAATACATACAATGTTTCAACCGCTGTATGGAAGGACAGTCCCAGAACTGTCAGAAATAGTCTATTTCTGACAGTTCTGGGACATTCACTCCATACAGCTGTTTCAACCGCTGTATGGAGGGAATGTCATAGAACTGTCAGGAATAGACTATTAATGACAGTTCTGGGACTGTCCTTCCATACAGCGGTTGAAACATTGTATGTATTTGTTTCCATAAATGGATCCATTTATGGAAACAAATACATACAATGTTTCAACCGCTGCATGGAAGGACAGTCCCAGAACTGTCATTAATAGTCTATTTCTGACAGTTCCATGACATTCCCTCCATACAGCGGTTGAAACAGCTGTATGGAGTGAATGTCCCAGAACTGTCATAAATAGAGAGAAACTGTCACAGAACTGTCCTTCTTCTCATCCTTCTCCTTCTTCTCATCCTTCTTCTCATCCTTCTTCTCATCCTTCTCCTTCTTCTCATCCTTCTCCTTCTTCTCATCCTTCTCCTTCTCCTTCTTCTCATCCTTCTCCTTCTCCTTCTTCTCATCCTTCTCCTTCTTCTCATCCTTCTCCTTCTCCTTCTTCTCATCCTTCTCCTTCTCCTTCTTCTCATCCTTCTCCTTCTCCTCATCCTTCTCCTTCTCCTTCTTCTCATCCTTCTCCTTCTCCTTCTTCTCATCCTTCTCCTTCTCCTTCTTCTCATCCTTCTCCTTCTCCATCTTCTCATCCTTCTCCTTTTCCTTCTTCTCATCCTTCTCCTTCTGCTTCTCCTTCTCCTTCTCCTTCTTCTCATCCTTCTCCTTCTTCTCATCCTTCTCCTTCTTCTCATCCTTCTCCTTCTCCTTCTTCTCATCCTTCTCCTTCTTCTCATCCTTCTCCTTCTTCTCATCCTTCTCCTTCTTCTCATCCTTCTCCTTCTCCTCATCCTTCTCCTTCTTCTCATCCTTCTCCTTCTCCTTCTTCTCATCCTTCTCCTTCTCCTTCTTCTCATCCTTCTCCTTCTCCATCTTCTCATCCTTCTCCTTCTCCTTCTTCTCATCCTTCTCCTTCTTCTCATCCTTCTCCTTCTTCTCATCCTTCTCCTTCTCCTTCTTCTCATCCTTCTCCTTCTTCTCATCCTTCTCCTTCTCCTCATCCTTCTCCTTCTTCTCATCCTTCTCCTTCTCCTTCTTCTCATCCTTCTCCTTCTTCTCATCCTTCTCCTTCTCCTCATCCTTCTCCTTCTCCTTCTTCTCATCCTTCTCCTTCTCCTTCTTCTCATCCTTCTCCTTCTCCTTCTTCTCATCCTTCTTCTCATCCTTCTCCTTCTTCTCATCCTTCTCCTTCTCCTTCTTCTCATCCTTCTCCTTCTCCTTCTTCTCATCCTTCTCCTTCTCCATCTTCTCATCCTTCTCCTTTTCCTTCTTCTCATCCTTCTCCTTCTGCTTCTCCTTCTCCTTCTCCGTCTTCTCATCCTTCTCCTTCTCATCCTTCTCCTTCTTCTCATCCTTCTCCTTCTTCTCATCCTTCTCCTTCTCCTTCTTCTCATCCTTCTCCTTCTTCTCATCCTTCTCCTTCTTCTCATCCTTCTCCTTCTCCTTCTTCTCATCCTTCTCCTTCTTCTCATCCTTCTTCTCATCCTTCTCCTTCTTCTCATCCTTCTCCTTCTCCTTCTTCTCATCCTTCTCCTTCTCCTTCTTCTCATCCTTCTCCTTCTCATCCTTCTCCTTCTTCTCATCCTTCTCCTTCTCCTTCTTCTCATCCTTCTCCTTCTTCTCATCCTTCTTCTCATCCTTCTCCTTCTTCTCATCCTTCTTCTCATCCTTCTTCTCATCCTTCTCCTTCTTCTCATCCTTCTCCTTCTCCTTCTTCTCATCCTTCTCCTTCTCCTTCTTCTCATCCTTCTCCTTCTCATCCTTCTCTTTCTTCTCATCCTTCTCCTTCTTCTCATCCTTCTCCTTCTCCTTCTTCTCATCCTTCTCCTTCTTCTCATCCTTCTCCTTCTCCTTCTTCTCATCCTTCTCCTTCTCCTTCTTCTCATCCTTCTCCTTCTCCTTCTTCTCATCCTTCTCCTTCTCCTTCTTCTCATCCTTCTCCTTCTTCTCATCCTTCTCCTTCTCCTTCTCCTTCTCTTTCCTCATCTCCAAGGGCATTTAAATTAAAGGTACAGTGTTCTGCACTAATTTAAAGGCTCTCTGAAGCCTAGAAACCCTTTTTATAAGTCATCTTCGTAGCGAAGAAATTCGCATCGAATCGAATTTCACACTGGAATTCGCCGAATCAGCCGAATCGAATTTTTGAAAAATTCGCTCATCTCTAGTCAAGACCTCCCACCTCTGTGAAACCCGTTTGAAGGGATGTAGAGAAGAGAAGACTGCAGATAATCAAATAAAACCTACGTAGGAGGATTTGTTTAATCTCTGTGTAGCACTTGACAGGTCAATCAATTCCCTGGGTACATGAGAGGGTTTACAACCACTTTAAATTCCTGCCAATTTAAAAATGAAGTGAGGAAGACTGAACACTGCCAAAAGATCAGGCTAGAGATAATTTGGGAGAACTGTATTGGGGAATAACAACCAGTATTGTATCTTTATCTTTAGAGACAGATTCCGGACCATGATTAATGTGCTTGGAGATGCCTTAGCCGCGGGGATCATGGCACATATCTGCAGGAAAGACTTTGCTAAACAGAGTGATGAGGTAAAGGTAAGAATTGAACCAATTTCTTTACGGTAAGGTATAACTAGATGTTAAATAATTATTTAAAGAGATCCCGTCACTGGGAGAAAGATGGCAAACAGATGCAAATATGAAGCGAAGAGACCTAGAAAGGCTTGTACTTATCAGCAGCTTCCTAAAGCTTTTTGTCACAGCTAAATGATGGCTGTTCTGGCATGCCAAGCTTCCTACCTCCTGCATATTCCTGTTGTCCAGTGAGGCTGCCCATCACAGTGATGTACCAATAGGAATGTGCAGGCTTAGGAGCAAACTCCAACACTACCTGGCCTGTCTGAATGAACCTAGGAAGGTTCGTAGGGTTATAAACGTTCCCTGGGTAACAAGGTCTCTTTAGATTTTATTACCAACCAAAATTTAGTTTTTTCTGATATGTATAAATAACTATATTACCTTTATAATAAAAGATAAACTCCAGGAAGATACGATAAAAAAAACCTTATTCCAATAATTTACTGGTAAATTATGAAGTCACTATTTACAGAGAAATAGCTTAATTTTTCTAATCTATGTATATATTAGCCTCTTACAACCCCCTGCAACCTGCAAACAGGCTGGAAGGAAGAGTGCTTATAGGAAAGAATTAGAAATGACATCAGCAAGTGTGCTGATGTACCTTCATTGTCCAGTCACAGGCTGGGGTTGGTCCTTGACCAGGCTGTATTGTCTAGAACAGTGGTTCTCAACCTGTGGGTCGTGACCCCTTTGGGGGTCGAACGACCCTTTCACAGGGGTCGCCTAAGACCATCGGGAAAACACATATTTCCGATGTGTAAAGAGCATCTACAGTGTAGAAAGCAGCTACTCTGTAGAAAGCAGCTACTGTGTAGAAAGCAGCTACTGTGTTGAAAGCAGCTACTGTGTAGAAAGCAGCTACTGTGTTGAAAGCAGCTACTGTGTAGAAAGCAGCTACTGTGTTGAAAGCAGCAGTGTTGGAGGTAAAATGACACTTCATAAATTATAATTACTGGGTAAATAATTTTATTGTTGGGGGTCACCACAACATGAGGAACTGTATTAAAGGGTCACGGAATTAGGAAGGTTGAGAACCACTCGTCTAGAAGCAGTGTGGTCTACAGAAAGGTCCAGTTCCTGGCTATGGTGTCTTGCAGGGGTGCCTAAACTACAGGACTGGCTTAACAGAATTCCACATCCTGTGGCAGGTAACACTGGTCACAAATATGCATTTCAATTGCATATTTAGCTGTTTGCCTGGAGTTCAACTTTAATTATTATCAAGTTTCCCTGTCAGTGATCCTCTGGCTTGCCTTGCTATCCTACCCCATGGAAACTATCTTGGATTTAGAATTTATTATTTATTCAGTTTCTAAATATTTATAATGTTTAAATTTCAAAACTGGTCTATTATATGTTTTCTTTTTATAATATTCCACAAATAAATATCTGATTCAATGCACACCCTTGGCACTGGTGTCACAAAGCATTGTGAATATTTTACACAGAGAGGACAGCAGCAGTTTTCCTTCAGACTCTCTCTCTCTCTCTCTCTCTCTCTCTCTCTCTCTCTCTCTCTCTCTCTCTCTCTCTCTCTCTCTCTCTCTCTTTTAATGGCATCTTGTAGGGCCCAGTCTGAAAACAAGAAAGAAAGGAGATGGAGAGAGATGAGTCATTTTTCTGTGATGAGTCATTCAGTTGTGTGTGGAGTAGCTTGAGCTCTACAAATAGTAAACATTTTGTGAAAAGGACAGGTGAGAACAGACCAGAACAGTTGTGAAAAGGAAGTAGAGCTGTTCTTTTGCATGAAAAGATCCAAGTACATCTAACAGATAGGGTCAAACAATATCAAGCAGTCTGGGGACCATGGACGTTACGTTACCTTCCAGTGGGTTTCAACCAAGAAGTCCAGTCCTTATAGTTAGGATAGCAGATCCATCCACCGCCCTCCTCCCCTCTCCTACCCTCCTCCCCCATAGACCTACCACCACCTCACTCTCTTCCTCCTCTTTTTTTTTTCTCTCGTCCCTCTACCAACCCCCCCCCCCCCCACCGCCCTTCTCCTGGCCATCATGTTGATAGTTTTGTGCTAGTTATCGAAGCGATTCTCACCGGTTTCTGCAGGAAGTGCAGTAATATACTCATTGTACACTATCTTTATGTACATTTATGACACCCAACCTGCATAGCTCATCTGATGTACACGTTTATAGTAATACTTACATTTAAAACTTAATAAACGAGTTGAATAAGAAAATCAACCATCATTTTTATTTTGAGGAAACTTTGTGAGTAGTACTACTTAGACCTTGAAGAAGGGGACATACCCTGAAAGCTTGTCCTCAAAATTGTATGTTAGTGCAAATAAAAAAAGTATCACGGACAGTACTCAATTATTTTGAGGAAGGAAACTGGAGTAGCCAGAGAAACTTATACAGACACATACAGTATACTTGAACCTAGGACCTCAGTGTTCCACATGTCCTTATGTTTTTAAGCACACACCCTACTTCACAGTAAATGCTCCAGCCTTTTTTGACCTTGTGCTTTTGCAGAACTAAAATGTGTTTTACAGGTACAATCCATAGCTTCAATTCACAGAGCCACATTTATATACTTTTTCTCTATATTTTAACATATGATCATTTTCACATAAAATACATTTAAGTTCATTAAAATAAAAATTGCATTGGAGTAGAATAAATTTATTTTCCACATTAAATGAATATGTAATCGTTGCAAGCTTTGTTATCTCAAGAAGTGTTATTTTATAATCCCATGTGTTATGCTTTTATGAATTGAGGCTAATACAGGTAGACATTGCTGTGAATTTGGAAAAAGGGCAGCATAGGCTGTTAACTGTCTATGTCTGTTTTCTCTTTCGTGCTCCTCTTCCTATTACCATTGCACATTATTTATATCCATGTATATAAATCCTTTTTTTTGTGTTTATATCTTTCACTCTCTCCCCTCCATCTGTGGCTTTGCTTTTATTTCCTCACGTCTGGGTCTATTTTTACTGATCTTTCAACCTGTTGTGAGTTAGAACGGAAATCTGGAAATTCTTTGACTTTGGGCGTCTCTGACAGGAAATCAAGATATATTTCTATTAACCTTTTCATGCAACAAACATTTTTCAGCTGTCAATGGTTTATAAATGGCTCTAACTCTTTAGTTTTTCAAATAAAACATATAGTAAGACCACAGGATTCCCTGTGGTGAAGAATCATAAGAGAAGGCTCACCCAATCTGATCAGAGGAACATTTGTAGCCCTCCTCATCCTTAGCAGACATTCCCTACTCAAATTTTTATGGCTGGGGCAATTTATTGTCTGGGTTGTTTTTTTTTCTTAGCTGATGGCTATTGTTTTCCACCAAGGGAGGCCAGCACAGGCAATGTTTTCTAAATTCTTCCTCCCTTTTAGCATACGTACATTTTTGCCAACTCAGAATTTGCAAGTTTATTCCATGATCATTAATTTTAGTGATTGCTTGGTGGTGGGCCTTAACTGCCCCAATAGTTACCTTTAGAGCAGGTGTACATTGTTCTAAAGCTGCTCAGGACCCACAAGGTCCCACTCAGCACAGCCCAAATGGGATTCAGACAACCCCACTCAGCTGTTGATTCTTAAACCCTAAACGCTATGCTTCTGGTGCATTAGATGGTTTTCATGAGAATAGAATAAAGCATCTCAGTAGGAACTTTTTATTGTGAGATGCTGTGCACTCTTTCCAGCAAATCTGCCGTAGACCATAAAACCAGTTGGGGGGGAGGTGCGCCACAGGTCCTGTTAAAGCTGCACTGATGCATGTTGGTTTCTCTCTTGGTACCCAAGAATTAGTTAAGGGTGAACTCATGTAAGGTAGCCTGTCAGAAAATACATATGGTGCCCCTCAGTGGAACGTATGGAAAAAATTAAAATACATTTAATTGCTTTTCATGTTTACAAGCAGTATCCAACATTTTTATGCGCTACTGAGCATCACTGTAGCAATTAAATTGAAGTAAAGAGATCTCTCATGGCCAGCTTGGTTTTTCCTACCAACATTTACATACCATCAGATCAGTTTCAAAACGTTCTACTCTTCATGTCCATAGGTAATGGCAGACAGCTTGTACAGATTGCAAATTCCCCAAACTTGACTGTAATTTTTAGCCACTCTTTTTCCTGAGATAAGACAGGTCATGCATTGTCCTTCATGTGGTGCTCCTAAGCATGTGAAGGCGATCAGTCCTGAAAAAATCTAGGCATGTTGTGCACTGACCTTTGGTCCTATTGGGTCATCCTAGACATGTGAGTGCTATCACTCCCTATAAGAAAACACCATAGGTAGCTACTAGAAAGTTTCTTACAGAATTAGATCACCCAAAACAAATTCTTCATTAGCCGAGATCTCAAAAGGCGGATCAACCTGCCATGTTCTGTAGATGTTTACGAAACATCAAGGTATTACAATCCTGCTAAAGTCCACCTAAATGTTTTTGTTTTTTTAATTGGGCATCTCTGATCTGAAAATTATATAAGATTGCCATGGAGGGTACAATCTGTATCTCACGGAGTTGCCTACAGCTAAGAAGGAGAAGTATGGTGGGCTGGTCTATTACTATATAAGCAATATTAGACCTAACACTACTATGAGGGAAAAAAAAAACCCTCCCCACTCTTTTCCCCACAACTACCCAATCCTCTCCTGATAGGCCAGCAGAAGGTTTGTGATGTCAGAAACCCTACTATTCCAGTTGCTTCCCTGCAGTGTACTGATTATATTGTTTTTTACTCACCCTATACAGTTGGATAACCCTAGAAATGTTTTTAGTACCACTTTATGTCTGTGATTTTTTTTTTGTAAAAGTAGCTTGTGATTTAAAGCTAAACTCCAAGGCAAACAACTAAATACTCTGATGAAATATATGCATGGGAGCTACTGTACATTTGATTTGTATATATGTGCATCCATTTCTAAGATTTTCACAGCTCTGCCACACAGCACAGCCCTGTCTGGCAGGACATGAATCCTGATTTTCTCAATCTACCAAAAAAAACAAGGTGGAGTGTTGGAAATAATCAATCAGCAACATAGTATAAAAGGCATCATTACAGAGTGAGACCAGAATACATTTTCACAATTTGAGTCCAACAAATTGTGAAAATGTATTAGAATCCTAATTTTTCCTTGGCTGAAGTTAAATAACACAGGCAGGGGTGGGCAGAAAGGGCAGGTGTCCTAGGCACAATGGTTTACTGGAAGGAAGGGGTGCCCTGGGTGCTGGATGACCTTTTACCGGCACTGCCTACAGGTCTTGTCCCTACCCTGGCCTGTGACTGGATAGTGAAGGAAGAAGTAGTTCCATTTTCTCTTTCTGTCACCATGTTTCTTGTGTATGCGATATATTAATAAAAAACCTGCCTGGGGTTCAGCTGTAAATTTATTGGCTTCTAGATTATATTAAAAAATAAGTAATCTGTTTAGCGTATGTATAAGCATATGTGAAATGTAAGAGCCAACAATGAATGCCATAAGTTCTTAAAGCCTTTTTCATGTGTTATTCAGGTTCCTCTGATTTGTGAAACAAAGCCAATAAGTATCCACCAGATCATGGCGTACCAGCGGAATGGTTGTGTTAAGAGCCGGAGTGCCCCCCACCTCTCCCACACAGCACCAGAGTTCCATCAAGTCCAAGTGGACCCCGAACCAGAACTTCCTGAGTCACCCGAGCAGTGCACAGACAAGGATCACTGTACGATAGAGATCAGTGAGCTGGAGACTAATGTATAGAGCAGCTTGTGCTGTATGATAAAGCTGAGCTGATCCCACATCAGTGCCCTCATACTACTGCTGTGGACATGGAAGTGGAAAGAGACTGATGCTTTGCCTCATAAAGGTGACAACAACAGCAAAAAACCAACCGCTTCTCAAGGGACAGTTCTCACAACTCGCCTAACAGCCAACTTTCGTGGAATGACCTCATTATTACATCTGTATCTGTAAGATGTGTGTCGGGACTTTTAATATTCCTACCCACTGTGGCTATTGGTGATCAACACTCAAATATTACATATATTTGCCTCCAATAAGGCCTAAACAATATTTCAAAGAGCAGAGCTACAGAAACTGTACATTCATGAAGACATAAAAATGCTGTGGAATAATTTGTAAAAGCAATAACTAACAAGGTTCTGCAGGCGTGATATATTTGTGTGCAGTTTAGCTAACTAGCTGTTAATTCCTTGGTGCCTACAATACTCCTAATGTATAGCTGTGATCCCAGTGTGTACTGTTTGTTGTATAAAGAGCTCACTGAACTTCCCTTAGATTCCTGTTCTATGAAATGATTCCTATTGAGGATGCACATTATGAGATCAGACCCAAGAGATCATTTCATGGCTTATGTGTTGAACACCAGGAAGGCCAAGAAGACAATGCTTTGGTTGAAAGTAGGCTAATGCCAGTTAACGCGGACTGATTTTTTATTTCTTTTTTTAATATATTCTAAATGTTCACTGGAATCTGAGATTTTCTTTTCAGCCACATAGGAGTCTGTCTTTTTTAAATTACAGTTTAATTATACAAATAATAAAGCTAAAAATAGTCATCAATGAGCAAAATATAGTTCATCTACCATTTGATCGATATTAGGTTTGGGTTTTAAAAAAAACCTGAAAAGTATATAACTATAAAAAAAAAATTGTTTAACGTATAACTAAAGGCAAAACTTTTTTTTTAAGTTTTGGGTAACGTTTTTTTTCAGTTTTTATTGCTATCTGTGCCCCCATTCGGGATATTTAACTACTATATTTGTCCTATTTAGTTATTATTATCAAAAGTGAAAGTAAAAAAAATCCAATATTTTGGGTTGTCCAAAGAAAAGTAATAGAGAGGAATTCTTCTAATGGGGACACTAGTTCTGCTGACCTGGGGGTCCCCAAGGAATTCCCTTAATTTGCAGGGATTTCCTCTCTCTTCCAGTTTGGCTATGGGACAGGAAGTGAAGGAAAATCTCTACAATGGGACACAGATGGCAAAAAAAGAAAATCTAACAGAGGTTATAGCCCTCTCTTGCTCTATTCAAAATGAAAAAAAAAAAGATTTGCCTATAGTTCTACTTTAATACATCTCACACTTTAAATATGATCTAATCCCAAGAGCAAAATTTTAATATATTGTAGCTTACCAGTCCTTAGATACCGTGACTGCATTTGTTTTCTTTTTTTATAGATATATTTCCTACATTTTCTCCTTGTTTATTCTGCCAGGAACACACTTCACTCACTGTACTGTATCTATGAAGGAAAAGCGTTGTCATCCTAGGTTGCGATCATAATTCGTACTGCAAACAAGTAATCATCTTCATAACATTGGGGAAATATGTTTTGCACAGGAAGTTACAAGAACACCAAATTTATTGCAGGACCAACATTTCTACTTAAAGAAAATTGACTTAACCTGAAAACAAAAAATTAATGCAGTCACCACATCTAAGGAGCTGTTAAGCTGCACATTATGACATGTTTGGCTAAGCTTTAAAATGATTAGAAATCTTTTTACTGGCCTATTTTATAATGTTTTTTTATTTGGCCTAAATATTAAAAAAATCAGAAACTGTATATATCTGATCAGAACATCAAACCAATTGAATAGTCAAACCATAATAGTTGTGGGCACCAACAGATGCTTGCCACTTCCAACAAAGAGGAGTAACAAAAGATGGAAAACTCTAACCAGAATGATTTTAGAAAAAAAAAACCCTAAGAATGCATTTTCAAAATAAAAATTCAATCAATTAGAGGCATAAATACGCTACGGCTTCAAACAGTGAGCTCTGTTTATTGCTGCTGATAACTGTAGCAAGTTAAAAAGTATATCTGAACAAATGTAGTTTCGTTTGCCAATATCCAGGGACCAATTAATAGGTGAAGTTATTGATGATGACCTGAGAACAATCACAACTCTGATTTTATTTAATATTTTTATAGATAATAAAATTGTTTGAAAATAAAAGTGTAATTTTTCATTTTATTCGCAACACTACAGGCAAAAACGTTATATGAAGATGCACACAATTACCTAAATATATTTTTAGCAATTTTAAAATGGAACTCAGCAAAGCTTCTAAGATAAGTTCATCTTTGGAACTTTTTGCGTGTCCCAGCTGTTTTTAGGGTGGAACATGTAACATGTTTCAGCTCCTGCACCTTCTTCCCTGATCCCCTCCTCTTGTCAGTGGGGGGCTGCGGCTGACAGCTTGTAGTTTTCTGTGAGGGTGCTAGTTAGCAAGCTCTTAGTTCATTGAGTCTTCCTACCATTCAGTAACTGCCTGCCTATAAGGCTAGGTTCACACCTATGCAGGTTGTGTTTGAGCCATTTCTGCATTGCGCTTTGCGTAGCTTTTTGCATGTTTGCTGCGTTTTGCATTTTTTTTCCATTTTTTTCTCTTGTTGCTAGGCAGATTTAAAATGCAACGCATCAAAACCGCATCAAAAAAACGCAATACATGCTTTTCTGCAGCATTTCCAGTGAAGTCTATAAACCCAAAAACGCAACTTTTTGCATTCAAAAAGGTCCCTGACCCTTTCCAAAAAAACACACTGGGTGAAAACGCGCAGATGTGAACATGATCCATAGGAAATCATGTTAAATGGACTATACTGAGTTTCTGCAAAACGCTGCAGAAAATGCTCGGTGTGAACCTAGGGTAAGGCTGGCCATACACTATACAATTGTCTGCCCAATTTCCTTTAGATTTACATTCCACTATGTAGTGCAAGGGCCTGCCTAATTAGATACAATTGAAAGTGTTGTTTAGGTGTGACCTCATATTATTTGGTTTTTGGTAAATCTAAATCAAAAATCTCTGGAAAATTGTATAATGTATGGCCAGTCTCAGGGAGGTACAGGCAGACAACTGATTGAGAGTCTGCAGGATCCTGGCATTGCACCCGCGATCTGCTGACCATGGGTCAGGCTGCAGAGTAACCTGTAAAAGGATGTGCATTTATTATTTTTTTACAAAAGGTGAACTTACACTATGCACAATTTTCCGTCCAATTTCTGCCCAATTTCCTTTAGATTTATCTTAAACTATGTAGTGCAAGGGCCTGCCTAATTGGATACAATTGAAAATGTTGTTTAGGTTTGACCTCATGTTATTTGGTTTTTGGTAAATCTAAAGCAAAATTCTCAAGAAAATTGTATAATGTATGGCCAGAATTAGCCTTTAAAATAAATTCACCTGCAACAGGATTGCTAAGCAGAGCACTCGCCTGCTCTTTTTGTCTTACTTCCCCACTGACAAAATTGCTGTGGAATCACGCTCAAGGAGCAGCAAGTGAAGTACACCTTGCTGGTTCAACCAAAAAGTGAGCAGGTGAGTGTTTTCTCTGCTCTTAGCGATCCTTTGCTGGTGGTAGCTTGAGGACCAGGGGTGGACTGAGAACTCATGGGGCCCCAGGGCAATAGGGGATCATGGGGCCCCTGTGTCCTCGCCAACACCCAAAAAAGCCTATGAAAAAGCCAATAAAAGGTACCAGGGGCATCTCATGGGGCCCCCTACTGACCCCGGGCCCTCGGGCAGTGCCCGAGTATTCGAATGGTCAGTCCGCCCCTGTTGAGGACTACTAGTGTGACGGGGCCTTATATTTCAAAAGTGTGGATTAAGTGACACTACAGCCCGCTCATTCAAACAGCTGGAGCTCGCAGACCCAAAAGGAAGAAGTTGGAATCCCCGGCAGAGGTGACAGCGCTCCGCTTCATTTGAATGGTAAGTTTGCCATAATGTGCTAGTGTGCGCTACATACTAGCACATTATGGCTTATACCTGCTCAGGGCCATGGTTTTTTTTTTTTTGCCAGTTTACTACCTCTTTAAGTCATGTGTGACTCTGGCTTTCCCATATACATTTTGCACATGGGTGATATTTAGCTGCACAGAAGTCTTTTTCTTTTTTTTTTTTTTTTAGTCTTTTTTAAGCTCTCATGCACACAGGACGTTTTGATAATGCTGATAACGTTAGCTGTGCAAAGTCACATTAAAAACATGAGTTTTTCAGTTTTTTTTAACATTTCTTCATTAGCGTTTAGCAACGTTTTACCGGTTTTACGTGTTTGCGTTTTTTTTTACCAACAAAAAAATAACATTTGTGTGTGTGTGTGTGTGTGTGTGTGTGTGTGGTGGGGGGGGGGGGGTTGGTAAGAAAAAGTCCAGAAATGCCGGTTTGCTGCGGTTTACCGCATTTTACCATGTTTTTCAGCGTTAGAGCATTTTTACAGCTAAAAGACTCCTCTAGAAATCCACTAGTCCTGGGGTTTTTTTTCCAGCCAAAAAACGTCCCTGCCAAAAAACGTTGATGTTATCCTATGTCTGCATGGACACATAGGATAACATGCTCGGGGGTTTACTGGCAGTAGAAAAAACGCAAAAACCAAAAACAGCCGCTGTAAAAACGACCAGTGTGCAGGAGGACTATGGCCTCTGTAGGAGGCGGAAAAGTGTCAATATGCTTGGTACTGATTCTTCTTTTATGTGATGGATGCAATAAAGCTACATTTTTATATTTTTTGAGAAGCTATGCCAGATTTTCACTCTCATATTGGATACCATAACACTATAGTACTGCGGTCATCCAGGCCGCTCTTCTTCTGTCCCATCCTGATGAATGCTGTAGGCTTTTGAGGTAGCAGCACCACCTCTGTTATTTAAAAAAAAAAAGGTAGCAGCATCACTGAAGGGAATTTTAAAGTGTACAGTTGCAAGAAAAAGTATGTGAACCCCTTGGGATTACGTGGAGTTTTGCATGAATTGGGCATAAAATGTGCTCTGAACGTCATCTAAGTCACAACAATAGAAGAACACAGTCTGCTGAACATAATACTACACAAACATTAGATGTTGCCATGGTTTAATTGCACATAACATGTAAACATTCACAGTGCAGGGAGGAAAAAGTATGTGAACCTTTGGACTTAATAACTGGTTGACCCTTCTTTGGCAGCAATAACCTCAACCAAACGTTTCCTGTAGTTGCAGATCAGACCTGCACAACGATCTGGAGTAATTTTGGACCACTCCTCTTCACAAAACTGTTTCAGTGTAGCAATATTCTTGGGATGTCTGGTGTGAATCGCTCTCTCAAGGTCATGCCACAGCATTTCAATCGGGTTGAGGTCAGGACTCTGACTGGGCCACTCCAGAAGGCGTATTCTGTGCTGTTGCAGCCATTGTTTTGTTGAATTACTTGTATGTAAAGCAAAAACTTTTTTTTGGTGGAGAAAAGTTAGTCCTCTGTTATCATTTTTTGTTGTAAAGAGGAAAGGATTGCTGTTACTCCTGACCAGGCCAGGTAAATAAACAACAAACAGCCACCTCAACCACAAGTCTCCACCAAACCACCCACCCTGATGCATTTCGCTCCAACCTATGACTCAGCCCCTGGGGTGATATGCATCAAGATGTGTGGTTTGGGGGAGACGTAGGCTGATGCCGCTCTTTATTATATATTCACCTCAGCAGGTCGGGAGTAGCGGCAGTACTTTCCTTTTTACATTTACTAACCCCCTGGATTTATATTAGGACAAGCCTGCACCCCAAGTTCTGGGACACAGGGCTATGCTTTCACCTCTACTTCTAGTGGCGCCAAGAGCAATCCAACAGGTGGCAACATCTTTTGCTGTTTATTTCTGGGCAGATTCCCCCTTCTATTTATCCTGGTGACCATTGTCCAAAATGTTAGAATTTTATCACAGCAAGAGGTAAGGTAAATCATCCAATGGTGACGAGTGTCTGGGTGACAATTGTCCAAGATGGAAATCCCTTTCACTTTGAGGAGACTGTCCCTCATTTCCTGTGACATTTCCAGAAAAAAAATGAAAGAAAATCTCTTGTAAACACAGTCAGCTTCCCCACTCTATCCAGCAACATAACCCCTAATAATTATAGTTATACATACACTTTAATGTTGTATAAGTTAGATAATTATGTAAGAAATGTGAAATAATGTGAGAAATAAAATAGCATGCAAAAAAAATGATATTTAACTGGTTGCTGTTAGAAAAATCTAATTACACGGTTTTGCTCGGGGTTTTATAACCAATGAATAAACTGCGCTATGGCTATTCCCATACAAACTAATATAGTGTCACAACTGGTGCCGCTGTCCAAGTGTACCACTATTACTCCAATTTTTTTTTTTTTTTAAAACCACACTCAACAGTATACAAAAACAACCAACACCCAAAGTATCCCAAAAAAATATATAAACAATGTCCAAAGTGTCCAAATAAACTTTCAGTCCTTGGTGATGTAAACGTGATTACTACGCCCAGTGGGAGGGCACTGTTCACTGCTTGAGCACTGTTTAACCGCTTCCATGCTGCCCTATAGCAGAAATACTGCTACAGGGCGGCACGGGTGTGCAAAATCATGTGATTTTGCAGTTCCAGGTAGGGGGACCTACCCACGCGCCATTCGTGGCCTCGGCTGTCAATCACCAAGTCCCGGCCAGTGATTCCCTGCCAGCACCCAGCGATCTCTGAGAATTACCAACAGGGGAGAGACCTGTGTATAAGCAACACAGATCTTTCCCGTCAGCTCCTGCACACTGCTTTATATGCAAAGCAGTGTGCTTACAGTGTAAAGCACTTACACAGCACAGTGAAACGCACACAGTTAACCCTTTGATCACACCAGATGTTAACCCCTTCCTGCCCAGTGTCATTAGTACAGTGTCAGTGCTTTTTATTAGCACTGATCACTATATCACTGGGGATGTCGGTGACACCAAGTCAGTTCCCCCCAGTGTCAGAATGCCCGCCGCAGTCCCGCTATAAGTCGCTAATCGTCGCCATTACTACTATAAAAAAGAAATTGTAAAAAATTCCAGTATCTATACTGCCATTTGTAAACGTTATAACTTTCATGCAAACCAATTAATTTACATGTATTGGGGTTTTTTTTTTTTGCAAAGACATGAAGCAGAATACATTTTGGATTAAATTTATGATGAAATTTGATTTTTTAAATTTTTTTTACTGGACATGTTTAATTGCAAAAAGTCAGAAATATTGTTTTTTTTTCTCAAAATTGTTGGTATTTTTTTGCATATAGCACAAAAAATAAAAAACGCACAGGCCATCAAATACCACTGAAAGAAAGCTCTATTTGTAGGGAAAAAAGAATGTAAATTTTATTTGGGTGCAGCGTTGCATGACCGCGCAATTGTCAGTTAAAGTAACCGCAAAAAATGGCCTGGTCAGGAAGGGGGTAAATCCTCTGGAGGGCAAGTGGTTAAGAAGACACGTGTGTGTGTGTATATAATATACATTTTATGGGGGACTGTGAATGTATGATATTTGAGCACAGAGCACTTTCAAGTAATCACACTTACATCACCATGGACTGAAAGTTTATTTGGACATTGTTTATATATATTTTTTGGACATTGTTGATATATATTTATATTTTTTGGATACTTTGGACATTTTTATATATATATATATATATATATATATATATATTTGGATACTTTGGACATTGTTTATATTTTTTTTATACTTTGGATATTATTTATTTTTGTATACTGTTGAGCACTGTTTTAAAAAATTTTTTGTTTTTGTTTTGAGTAATGTTGGGTTTTATAAATGACCACCAAAGAACCTTCTGATGGAGTGTACAAAGCACAGAAAGCATCTGTTTCCAGGGTGGAAACAAGTGACTGGGCATGGCTTCACTTTGTCCGGAGGGTCCCGTCATTTCCCCCTTTCTGATGATTCACATGCGGCACATTTTATTTTACAAATATTTTCCGCTATAAAGTTTTCTCAGAAAATGAATTAGATTACCAAACAATGAGGTTGTTCCAGCTCTACAACCGTCACACTAATAATCTCATAGCCTTTCAGGGCAGGTCATTCAGGGACAGACAGGGAACAGCTGATGACTGAATGACAGGTTGGATTCCTGTAAAAGTAACACCAACACATACTGTATATACACTCAGTGAACGTTTTATTAGATACAACTAGCCATTAACACAAATGACACATAAGACATCCAACCTTGAAGAGGAAGGGCTGCGGCAACAGAGCTCCACGCCAACTTCCACCCTTGTGAGCTGAGAACATGTATAAGAGGCTACACTGAGATTACCGAAACTAAAGACTGAAGTATTGAAGAATAGTTTCCAGAATGAAGGTCAATCCATGAAAAATAAAAATCTATATCTATATCTCCCAATGCCAGCAACCTTCCGGGTAATGTCACACCCTCTGACCCACCAGGGCTGGGGAGGGAATATTTTTTGCTTGCAACACGTAGTAAATCAATGACCAAAAAAGGGAAAAAAAACACAGCTCAAAAAGATAACTGGGAGACATGCACTCCGAAATGTTCATTTTGTTTTGGATACATTCGTTCATTAAAGAATTTCATTTAGTCATATTCGTTATGTTGAACCAATTTGTTTTTGGAATTCGTTTCATATCTTCAGCATTCGCTTTGTTTATTCATTGGGGTGGATTCAATCAATTTAGCAGTTTTTGACTGTTCAATATATTTTCAAATCGGATGGATTTGAATCAGAAGGATTCGATATTTTCGGATGCTAATCCAACCCACCAATAGAAATGACATGGGCTGGTTGGACAAAATCAGCTGGCATCATGTGCATCCAAATTAACAAATAGAACGCAATACGAATCTATTCGTTATTCAAATCTGAATTATTGAACAAATTCGAAAATTGAATACATTTTTTCCTGGGCCCAAACTACTATTGCATCGCGTGACATCATCTTAATGGAACAAATGCGTTTGTTAATTTCGTTATTTTTTTTTGGATTCATTAATATTCTCTACTATGTCCATTCGGAGATTCACATACATCCGAACCTCTGAAAATCGAATCACAATGAAACGCACATGTCTAATAACTGGCTGACCAATGTCTCTCCCCATAAGTCCTAAACTAAGGGGTATTTTATCTAAGGGGCAACGCAAAAAATAGAGGTTTGTAAGTCTCTTTCAAACCCCCTCCCATTGGCCAATGCATTGGTGTATGTTGGGGCCCAAATTTCCAGTGTTGGAGCTCTCAACTTGAGCGAGTCCCACAAAATTGGGTGTAGTTGCCAAAAAATGTATCCCAAACAGGCAGTATTATTTCCTTAAATAATGGGCAGAAGGTTGTGGCCAGTGGCCTCTTACCACTGAATCAGTTGACGACTTGCCTCTCAGACTAAACTCTGCGATGTCAGCTGCGACACAACTTGGCGATGACCTTTCTCTTGGCAAATCGCGTGGCGGCACTAGATTCATCAATGGCGATCATACACAGACCTGGACATGTCAGTGGCCGAGCTTCTCCGCCTTTCCATCAGAACAATGAATTATTCAGTAGGCAGCCTACTTCACTGTGTTCTCTACACCGTCCACACATCTGCCTTGAGCCCAGGAACTCTCCCCCATTCCCTACTCTGCAGATCCCAGGTCTTCTGGGACTTGTAGTTCCAAAACAGATCTGCAGCACCAGGCTTAGTCTGGGGACTACATGCCCCACAAGTCCTTGCTCCTCCCAGCAGGCTTTGTCCTCTCCCAGGGTTCACAGCATTCCATTACATCTTCCTCTGTTCCTCTGCTGTCTCTCGCTCCCCTCTCTGCACACAGCTGCTCCTCTCATTGCTGGCAGCTAGGCCTGGCTGTGTGTGTGGGTGGCTGCAGCATTAGTGACAGCCTGGTCTGTCCAGCCGCTCCTCTCCTGCCAGTGCTGTGGATTGGGTCTACACATATTTCCCTTTTGCGCTTAGCCTGCTGAGCGTGACCCATTTACCTGAATTGGCCCATGCCACAACTGCTCTGCAATAATGTGTTAAGTGCCCTCTGAAGAGCAAGCCATCCGAAAATACAATACAATACAATACATGTCATCACTTTCGAAATTTTGTTCTTTTGTACAATAATTTTGGTATCTTTAGCAAACTTTTCACTTTCGATGTGAGACTAGCAAGCGGAAAAAAAATAGACAACCGTTCGTCCAAAAGTCTCATCGCGCGTACAGGGCTTAAGGCTGGCCATCCACGTGTAGATTTTTGGGCAAGAATATTTGTTTCAAGAATATTCATTTTAATTGTATTCTTCTTTTCAAATTCGAGTTTAAAGCGGAGCTCCAGGGAAAATAAAAAAAAATAAAAGCAGCTACAAAATTGGTAGCTGCTGACTTTTAAAAAACAGCCACTCACCTGTCCCACGATCCAGCAGTGTCCCGCAGCCTGTTTCACCGGCCACCCTGTGTTATCAGCGCCGGCATCTTCAATGTGTGCACCCGGCTGTGACAACTTGCGGCTTCACTGCTCACTGCGCATGCACGAGTAGTGCTGTGCTTTGTGAATGGTCCCGTAGTCTTCTGGAACCTGTCACGTGTCACAAAAGACTACAGGGAGGGAGGGTAGGAGGACAACTTTCATTTCCAATCACCTAGGCAATTGCAGAGGAAGTGGGAGCGGGAAGCTGTCAATTTCAGGTACCTGCAGCTCCCCAAAGGTGCCAGTCCCCAGGGAGCGGAAGACCAGTCCTTAAAGCGGAACTTCCCCTTTTGGGTGAAGCTCCGCTTTAAATTTGTTTTTGAATGTTTGTTCCATTTTGTTTTTGAATTTTAATTTGTTTTCGAATTCAATTTTTTTTTTCAAATCACATTTTGGCCAAATTTAATTTCATTATTTCGGATGCGTTTTAAATTCATTATGTTTGTAATCTGGAATTCTGATACATCTGAATCTCCGACTAACAAAAAAATTTGTCCGAAATTCGATTTGGAATAAAACGAACCACAGGTCTAGTTCTCATTTCTATTACTATTCACCTCTGCCTATATATGTGTTAAGCTATAGGCACATGTGATTGTATTCCTCTTGTGTTCTGCTGTTAATAATTGTTCAAACTATTGGTGCAAATGTAATGATCATGGCATACACGTTCATGCTGGTATCAGCCCGTTATGGATCTTTATGCACATTGAACAGATATCCTAGTGTTAGTCCTTATCTTGGAGCAACAATAGCACTTGTAGAAAGAACAAATCTACCCAGAGATTGGCTGACAAGGGGTATCAGCAGATGTTGCATATGATTATATCCTCATCTGACAGTAATCTGCTGGACTGGATAATAGTCAGCTTATATTTTCCAGGAATCTTTACACTTTCCAAAGCATCAGGTGGTTTATCTTGAGTATGAAAGACAAGTATCCCAGGTATATACAGCTTCTTGATCTTTATTTGCAGTTCTATTATGTTTTAGAGCTTTTGATTATCTTACATTCTTTCATTCCCAAATTAAAGCTGAACTCCATGCAGAGACACAAATTAATGCAGCTCTGTATCCATTAATGCAGGGGTCTCCAAACTTTCCAGACAAAGGGCCAGTTTACGTTCCTTCAGTCTTTTGGGGGGGCTGGATTGTGGCCAGTGGGGGTAGAAAATGTTCTAGGCTGAGCATTGATGAGCGTAAGCAATGCCTCAGGTGTGGTGTTCAGTTGCATAGTGCCTGTGGTCAGTAGGATAAGGAACAGTGCCCCGTCATTGGTATCACTGGGATGAACAGTACCCCGTCATTGGTATCACTGGGATGAACAGTGCCCCGTCATTGGTATCACTGGGATGAACAGTGCCCCGTCATTGGTATCACTGGGATGAACAGTGCCCCGTCATTGGTATCACTGGGATGAACAGTGCCCCGTCACTGATATCAGTGGGAGGAATAGTACCCCATCACTGGTATCACTGAGATGAATAGTGCCCCATCATTGCTATCAGTGAGAGGAATAGTGCCTCATCATTGCTATCAGTGGGAGGAATAGAGCCGCATCATTGCTATCAGTGGGAGAATTAGTGCCCCATCATTGCTATTAGTGGGAGGATTAGTGCCCCATCATTGATATCAGTGGGAGGAATGGTGCCCCATCATTGCTATCAGTGGGAGGAATGGTGCCCCATCATTGCTATCAGTGGGAGAATTAGTGCCCCATCATTGGTATCAGTGGGAGAATTAGTGCCCCATCATTGCTATCAGTGGGAGAATTAGTGCCACATCATTGGTATCAGTGGGAGGAATAGTGCTCTATCATTGGTATCACTGAGATGAATAGTGCCCCATCATTGCTATCAGTGGGAGGAATAGAGCTGCATCATTGCTATCAGTGGGAGGATTAGTGCCCCATCATTGCTATCAGTGGGAGAATTAGTGCCCCATCGTTGCTATCAGTGGAAGAATTAGTGCCCCATCATTGCTATTAGTGGGAGGATTAGTGCCCCATCATTGATATCAGTGGGAGGATTAGCGCCCCATCATTGATATCAGTGGGAGGATTAGTGCCCCATCATTGATATCAGTGGGAGGAATAGTGCCCCATCATTGATATCAGTGGGAGGAATGGTGCCCCATCATTGATATCAGTGGGAGGAATGGTGCCCCATCATTGCTATTAGTGGGAGAATTAGTGCCCCATCATTGATATCAGTGGGAGGAATAGTGCCCCATCATTGATATTGGTGGGAGGAATAGTGCCCCATCATTGATGTCAGTGGGAGGAATAGTGCCCCATCATTGATATCAGTGGGAGGATTAGTGCCCCATCATTGCTGTTAGTTGGACAAATTATGCCCCACTGTTGGTGTCAGTGTTAAGAACAGTTCCTCAAATCAGTGGGAGGAATAGTGCCCTAAGCGTTGGGCTGGCAAAGGGCCACATCTGGCCCTGGGGCCGCAGTTTGGAGACCACTGCATTAATGTGTTATTGCATGTATTTTTTTTAAATGCAGCTAGTGTAAGTACCTAACTTAACTTTATATCAGTGAGTTGAACTCCCCTGTATAGCCGGCCATACACGGGTCGAATTCCGAACAAATTTTCTTTCAAAAATTGCAACTAAGTATTTTTGTTCAAATTTCACACCATTAGTGGGCCACAGCAATGGCAGATTTTTGTGCTGCCATCGAATTTGAGTGATCAGGCATGTTGGAAATTTTTTTAAAAACTAATGGATTTCTCATTAATGATGAGAGAATCATGCGAGAAATATTATCGAAAAATAAATCAGCATGAGCTATCGCCTGGAAAGAAGAGAAGATTCCCAGCCATGACATTTCTTTTCTGTAGCAGCACGAGGTGAAATTGAAAGCTTGGTTGGTCGAATTTTGAAATCAATGGTGGCACCATCGTATTACAAAATGCACAAAATGTTCGATTTTCTAAAGAAAATTAGTTCAGAATTCAACCCATGTATGGCCTGCATATAGCAGCATTCAGATTGAGAGAGAAGGGGGCAGCACTGAATGTAAATGTGCTCGTAAGGACATGCTGATAGGTGGAGAGAGCAAGGCGAGCAGGAGGATGATTTTATCTGTCTGCTGATACTCTTTCATGGTTCAGTCAGCCAGCAGACGGCAGGGTAGGGGGGATGGGGTTCATCACCACAGTAATCCTTAAAGTCCAAATCTAGGAAATTTGAAAATCCTCAAATGTTAACTGCTTGTTCATTTTAGGGTAAAGTAAAAGGACTTCCCCTGGCAGAGTGTGTTCCCCCATGCTCTGGTAGTGGATTTTTTCCCTAGACATCATCATGTCCAGTGCAGGGCTATGGACCCTGTATTGGTCTAAATTATGCCAGTACCTTAGACCACTGGAGCATGGGAAGAAGATGTTGTGAGGACTGGCCTTGCAGCATGGAGGAGTGGATGATGTGAATGAGCAGTTAACCCCAGCTTTGCAGATGCAGCCCCACTGCAAAGGAGAAATTTAAAGCTTCCTGGTGTTGGGCTATACACTCACCGGTCACTTTAATAGGTACACCTGTTCAATTGCTTATTGCTAATCAGCCAATCACATGGCAGCAACTCCATGCAGTCAGGCATCTAGATGTAGTGAAGACAACTTGCTGAAGTTCAAACTGAAAATGGGAAAGAAAGGGGATTTAAGTGACTTTGAACGTGGCATGGTTGTTGGTGACAGATGGGCTGGTCTGAGTATTTCAAAGGAGGTTAGAGGAGAATGGACAGACTGGTTGCTGCGACATTCAGATGGTAGGGTCAGAATTTGGCGTAAACAACATGAAAGCATGGATCCATCCTGCCTTGTATCAACGGTTCAGGCTGGTGGTGGTGGTGTAATGGTGTGGGGGAGATTTTCTTGGCACTAGCAAGGTGTACCTAATAAAGTGGCCGGTGAGTGTATCTGTCACAGAGAAAATGACATCTACCTGGCTGTACTGTGTGATGGGGCTGTATAGATCTCAACATTGGACAGACAGAAATATGAATCATTTTACAATATTGTCCATATATGTATTTCATCTGCGTTTTTAGGTGTTTGCCTGGAATTCAGCTTTAATTTTCCCTCCCTGTTGTTAAAATTTAATACATAAAATAGTAATAAAGGTCTTTTTGTAAAAAAAAATAAAATCATAAGCAAGTGCCTCAGGTAAGGTGTAAGGTCTAGTTTTGGTCCTGGTCAATAATAAAACAGAGCATAGTGACCATACTTACCTTTCCATACTACATTTTGCGTGATAACCACATAATTTTTTGTGTTTTTTTTACTGGCCAAGCATTGTTAGAGTTAAAATAACTATAAAAATAATTTATGTCATGCTTGGAAGTAATAGGCCTCTACCATGTAATATAGTATCTGAAATGAAAACATCTTATAACAGCCTGGAAGATCACCTTGTCTACAGATTTACATGTAAAATAATATAAAAATATAACAAAAGCCAGCTTTTGCAAGGTCCATAAAGATCACATTTCTTATGCAGATTCATTCTTATCGTCTCTCTTTTTTAATGACCCGGGGTGGGCACTGTTCACACTAACAAAGGCAAGAGGGTTCGAGTCACACTGGACAGGTCATTAGAATGAGGATGGTGTTGTATGGAAGTCTTCATCTGTTTGCTAGACATCTGAAAAAGAAGAACTTTTTATTATATTATTTGTTACTGTCACAGAAGAAAAAAGAAATACAAAATGAATGTTAGCAAGTTTTAAATAAACAGCCGTCTCCTGGATAGCTGCGTTGTCGGACAACCATGGATGGAAGAGTGGTGCCTTGTACAAACTCACAGCTATCCTTGGCAGCATAAACCCCTTACATTTTGATAATGAATGTTAGACTTGTGGATACCCTCTCTATAAATGTGACTATACTGTAAAAATTAGTTCACACTGATTAATAAAGGACTTTTTGTTTCCTTTTAGTCCAGTATAACCTGTCTGGATTTACTATCTTATTGTACGTACATGAAGTTCAGGTTTTATCTTTTTCTGTCTTCCTCCTCCTCTTCCTCTTCATCTTCTGTTTCTTCTTCCTTTTTCGGCTTGGTCACCTTTGGTAAGGCTAAATTACTTTCTATATCCAGAACCTGCAATTTATCCAGTCCATAGAAAGCACTTTCTGTTACAGCTTCAGGAGTTAGCAGGTTGAACCTAAGAAAGATACAAAAAAAAAATTCAATATTTTGAGAATTTTTAAATGTACATTGCCTCTTTTGTTTGGCTTCTAAGACCGCATGCACACTGGGTGTTTAGCCTTTGTGGATGAAATTCATTTTCGTGAGGGTGGAAAGCACTGGAATACTGTCCAGCCTCACTGCTGACAGCCTGTAAAGCCTCGTACACAAGAGAATATTGGCCGAAAAATACTACTTTCGGAGCAATCGTCTGAGCCGATCACAACAGTTCATGTGAAAATATCCACATTGACAAGCATGGAAAATGTTCTCGTACGATACCAGAACAAACGATTTTCGCTTATTCAGTACAGTATTTGTCCCTAAAAAATCGTGACCAAGACTGAGCAAGCTCGGAAATGAAAGAATACAATACAATTTATTACTTCTGAAGTTGTATTCTGTCCTATGAGAGTTTGTGTAACTTTAGTAACCTCTTCCTTTTTGATTTGAGACTAGCATGCAAAAAAAAAAGGACAATAATTTGTCCGATATTCTCATTGTGTGTACTAGGCTTTAAAATCTATGAGTGGCTGAAAGCTGCTGCGGCTGAATGTGGCTGGATGGTGAACCTATCAGTAGTTAGTTTTAGTGCAGTATGCGCCCAGGTACGAATGCCCAGAAAGCAGACTGCTATCGTTCAAATAATTCTCTGAGCTCATACTGCCCTAAGTGTAAGTACCGCTAGGTGCACCGACCACCCTCTTTCAGCCGCAGCAGCTGTCAGCCTCTCAGAGAGTTTTACAGTCATTCACCAGTGGGGTTGAGACTAACATGCAAAAAAAAGTACAATAATTCGTCCGATATTCTCATTGTGTGTACTAGGCTTTAAACATACAGTATATACAATAGAAATGTTAGTTTATGTTACCTGAGGAAGATCCCTTTTATATTAGGGATGGATTCGAAGGCACTGTCAGACAATGTGGCAATCCTGTTGCTCTGTAGGTAGAGGTACTCAAGGGTCTCGGGCAGGTCCGGTGGGACATGAGACAGCTGATTTGTTGACACATCAAGCAGCTGCAAGACATGTTTTATGCATGTATCAGCCTTGGTTACATTTTCTACTTCAGATAAGATAATTCTAGCTTTTACATCTCGATCATCCATACACTGTACAGTTGAAAGGTCAATCCTGAAATTTTAGTGCACTAGTGCTCACCTCCAAACACAGAGTCTCCAAAGGCAAATTTCCCCAGAAGTAGGTTTCCAAGGCATTTCATTCAGCATCCCCCAGTTTTTTTCTTTTCTATATTATGGGGAATCCATTCCAGTAGTGTCACCCCATCATTTGACTTTTAACCCTTTCATGACCAGGGGTCATTGAAACCTGGATGCCTAGGCCAAATTTAGCAGTTTTGGTATGCATTGGATAAACTCACAATACCCCTGTGACTGTTTTGAATACCAAAATACCTACATTGCTTTATGTTAAACTCCTACCACTTATATAACGCATTTGTTTGGCAGCAAAAAAGTTGGGCTTTAATGCCCACATGGCACACATATGCTTCCATGGACGGCAGGTATCTGTCCTGAGAGTATGTTCCCAGAAAAGTGACTGAGCTGTCATAAACAGTTCCATGGTCTCTCGTTTTGATTAGGAGCAAGTGGAGCAGGGTCTCAATCATGTGACCACAGTAACAGTGTGACAGTGGTCACGTGATGAGAAAATCCATCCTGCACATATAGACCCACTTAAAAGGATTCTGGAGCTGGGGGGCAAGCTGCTATTAATGAGTGTTTTTAAGAATACAGAAGCACCATCAGGATGTGACCAATAACCACAACTGTACAGTAGGTGAAACCTGATGACCAAACTGCCTTACCTGGAGACTGCTGAGCTCTGCCCAGGCCCCTGTATAAATAGAGTTGATCTTAAGTTTATTGAAGCTTAAGTACAGTTCTTTCAGCTTTGACATCCCAGCCAGTGTGTCTTGTGGTATGGAGCTAATTTCATTTTCTTTCAGTTTAAGGATCTCCAAGTTTTTTGGAAGCCCGTATGGAACAGATTTTAATTTATTGCCCGACATGTCCAAAGTTTTTAGGAGCCTCAGTTTACGGAATGCCTCCTTATGTACTGAGCTACTCATGATCTTATTATAGCTTAGATTCAGGTCCTCAATAAAATAAGTGGAGTTGAAGTCATCCTTGGAGATACCAGTGATTTGGTTGTGAAGAAGCATCAGTGTCTTGACCCTGCGAGGAAGTCCTCCAGGTACCTTCTCCAGCAAGTTGTTGTACATATGAAGAGTGTGTAGCTTCTTTAAACCCTGAAAAGCTGATGAATGGATGCCCCGAGCCCTCAGCCTGTTGTTATGGAGCAAAAGATACTCCAAGTTTTTAATCTGCGTTAAAACATCATCCGCTATAGACCGAATGTTATTTTTTTCCAAATGAAGTAGGACAATGTTGCGGGGTAGCCCACTGGGAATGTGAGTCAGGTCATTGCTCGATAGATCTAGATATTCAAGTCTGGACAGCTTCCTGAAGAAGAAAAAGATTTAAAGGTAAAAAACAGAGCCCATATTACTGCAAGCAAAGATCAGCTTGGGCAAGGATATTTTCATTGGAACTTTGGTCAAACAGCTACAGTATATACATATTTTAAATACTTACAGTATGTAACACTATCCCCTTAGGGATTGCTGATGAATTTGGGTCCCCTTATAGTCCTGCACAGCAAGTCATTTGGAATTTCCCACACAAGCCTACCACCCCATACCCTAGATGAACTCCTCTTCACCCAGCAATCTGGAGACTTTTCCTGAGCAGGAGATCTGGCTCCTGTTCTTTTTAATTGAGGTGAACAGTCACTAATAGGGGGTTAATCTGGTTTCCCACCAGAGTGCTCCTTCCCCTATCTGCCCATGGGTGCAGGTGTACTCATTCAGATCCTCTCCTGTATCGCTTGTGGGATGCCTGCTGTTACCAGTCCTATCAGCTTGGCTGCTCCTTCCCTGCCATACAGGTGGTCCTCTCTCTGGGGGCCAGTGAGTTCCGAGTTTTCCTTCTTTCCAGCTCCAGGCTTGCAGGCAGGCTCGAGCTCACTTGGCCTCCTGGCAGCGTTCCCCCTCCAGCTTCACATCTTCCTCCACTTCTCTACACCTCTCCCACCACCACACTCCTGCTACTGAGCAGGCTACAACACTTTTTAACACTTGTCAAGGCTTCTGTTGGACTCTTGAGGTCCCTCAAGAGTCCAACCAGCCTCTCCTCAGATCCCCCCACTGCCTCCAAGGCCCTCCTCCGAAAGCCTCAGAGCAGGGGGAAATTCCAGAGGGGCTGACTTGCGGAGCCTCTCAGCACTGACCACAATTTGACCCCACTGGCTATCACACCTGAGCTGTTAACCAGATTCTGTCTAACCATTGAGGTCTAGCTCCCCCTTAGCTGCACTACACTTATATATGAACTTTGAATAGACCTGGTTTTCTATTCCTAAAGCAACCTTTAGTACCTATAGGAGCCTCTTTCTGTTGGGATCACACAACTTTTCCTTGTCTTATTGGTCTTGCCTTACAATACTAAGGGGCTTGTTTATAACAGGCACTGCTTTCTGTTACACTCTACAGGGTTACTCCATACTTGCAAACTGTAGCCAATTAAAAAAATGCAGGTCATGGTATAGAGTCTACAGTGTCCTACAGAGATAGGAGTGAGAAATACAGTTATCATGACTATATCAGCTATCGTGATTGTGCGGAGTGATGTCAAATGGAGGGATTTTAGTAAAATTATCAATTTTACCATGATTTCCTAGAATCAGAACTCACTGTTAAATTGAAATTTGCTTGAGAAAAATGTTTTTTCTTTTTTTTTAAATTTAGGGCCATTAAATTTACTTAATTTAATACACTTTGCATGTGTGTTTTTCCCATTATGGTGTATTTGATTAATATTTCACTGAAGTGCTAAATATTTTCTACTGTTTGTTTTTTTAATTTATAATTAGACTAATGAAGGGCCACTTTTGGCAAAGAAACAGGTCCAAGATGGTTGAAAGGAGCCTCTGTAACCCTCAGGAGTCATGTAAGGCCAATTGCATCCTTACAAACCACCTCATACTTTGTCTTATTCTTTGATCCAACTGCATTTTACCACAATGGTACATTTTGCTGTAATCCCCGATTTTTTGACAATATTTCAGGGGTAATAAAATGGTATTTGCACCACAATGTTTCTAAACAACATTTCCATTTGAAATGGAAAAAAGAAGCCAAAATAGGAAATTCTGGAGATGGCAGGATTGCCTCCTGAACACCTAGAAGTTATTCCTCTGCTGCCTTCTGAAAAGCAATCACCGCTGATCCATTTTCAGAGGGTGGTAGAAATTACTGCCAGTGTCAGAGTCCTAATACCAGTCTGGAGACTGCTGACTATTTGATCTCTTTAGGAGCTATTGCTGTTAAAGAACCTTCATTAGGTAAAACGCTACTGGGCATGTCAGATGCCGATCCTCTGTTGCAATCTGTATTTCTATCCCCTTCTTCATCACTCTAAGGTAGAGGCTTCAGTGTTAAATGACACAGCAAAGCAGAGGATGGGGCTTTCTGCATGTCCCTTATTGTTCTTAATATAAAGGAAGTCTTGTATTCATAACTACAGATAAAGCATTTTTCCATTGAGGATTGATCGTTGTCTCACCCAAATGTCTCATTGTTCATCCCGTCATTGGTCAGGAGATTGTGCTGCAGGTAAAGTTCACGCAAACCAAATAGATGACTAAATGCTCCTTCTGGAATCTTTTCCAGCTTATTGTTCTGCAAGATACAAGAATATTATACTTGTGTCGTGTGTTACATGCTAATCGAAGAAATGAGCCAAACAGTTTTTTTTTATATACTTGAAACAGCTAAATGCAAAACTTTTCCCTTAGTTTGGACAGAGTGGAAAGGAATTAGTGGAGCTGGTGCCTAGGTTAGGGAGATTCACCTTCTCTATTTGTCCTATTTACCGTTATTGCAGAGAGTGAAAGAGAAAGAAACGCATACATTTTGGGTTGGCCCCAGAACAGTAATCAAGTGAAAATATTCCACTGGGGACACTAGTTCTGGTGACAATCAAGGATTCCCCCACTTTGATGGTATTTCCTCCCACTTACTATTTTTGCAATGGTAAAGAAAGTAAAGAAGTCACAAATTGGCAAAATTGGCAAAAAAATTTGACTAGGATGTTCCTTTTCTCTTATCAGTTGTTGTTTTTGGTGTGTTATATATTTAGACTTCAATAAAAAATATAGTATTTGACTACCAAAAATGCCAAACTACACTAAACCCTTCTTCCAATCTGTCTATTGTTGCATCCATTATTTTGAAAACCCAATATAAAAGAAAGCAATGGTGAGTAAAAGCTCTTGTTGGTTTACTGATCATTTTTTCTGCATGAATTCTCTATGGTCTTCGTGAATGGGGACGTGGCAGGGGAATGTCCATTACATCCAAATTTTATGCTAAACGGTGTCCCTCTTTCTCAGCTCAGAAAGCTGGAAGGAATTGTCTAGTACAGTGTTTCTCAACCTTTTTTTAAATCAAGGCACACTTTCAAATTATGCCAGGTACCCCCTTCTAAAATGTAAAAAACTAAACTAAACTAATGGTTTTAAATAATGCAGCAGCATCCACATATGTAGGACACCCAACATTAGAGTTCATTTGTTCTTACGAAGCACATACACTTTTGCACACTGGTACTGATTCTCTCCCCCATTCAACTAACATGACCCCAGTGCTGATGCAGAGGAGCAAGGAGGGGGAAACAAGATGCTATGTAGGCGCCAAACGTCCTCTTTATCAACCAATGATGTCATTAGTTGTTGGGATGCCAGTGGCTGGCCCTTACAGTGTCCAAGGTTGTAATGCTGCACAATAAAAACCTGTGGCTTTGTGTAACAAAAAAGCTGTCTTGATCCACCCGCTGGCTTGTTAACGATTTGGTCAATTTGGGGCAATTTTTAGGTGTTTTGCCGAGGCACCCCTGAAGAACCCAGTAGGCATCCTGGGTTAAAAGGGCTGGTCTAGTATGCCTACTTCCTCTATTAGATAGTCAGACACATGGGGGGAGGTTTACTATAACTGGAGCACTCAGAATCTGGATGGTGCTTGGTAGCATCAGCTTCTAACTTCAGCTTGTTCCAAGTCCTTCTATATCACACCATAGCTACCCTTCCTAACACCATAGCTACCCTTCCCAACGTATACTAAGAAATGACCAAAGATCCGAGAATAAATTGGCCAATTTGGCCGTTTATTAACACATAAACCAAAATAACATTCCTTAAAACAGGAAAACATACATGAACCATTTGCCATACCGGTTGCTGGTCTTGGGAGGCACTTGAGAACCAACATCAGGTTGTGTATCTGTGTATCTTACTACATCACAATCCCCAGCCGCAAAACACCGGCTTGGGGTCAAACCCACTTTTCTGCAGATACCAACTTGTTACCACTTCCAAAATAATACCCCATTAACTGGAATCCAACTGAGGACGCTATACCTTAGATGGGTCACTGCTATGAACTGCTCCGAAATGCTAACGCCTCCAAAGACCCCAACCGCCACAGCTCACAGGTGTGACCAGGGGCGGACTGACAACTCATGGGGCCCCCGGGCAATAAGGGATCATGGGGCCCCTGTGTCCTTGCCCAAACTCAAAAAAGCCTATGAAAAAGGTACAAGGGGCATCTAATGGGGCCCCCTACTGACCCCAGGCCCTTGGGCAGTGCCCGAGTTTCCAAATGGTCAGTCCGCCCCTGGGTGTGACACCTTACACCTGAGAACCCTGCCACCAACGCAGAGCCCGCTGAACCCCATCCTGAATGCCCAAAAACCACAATTCCGTGGCCGCCGCATTCAAGTGTACCCCATTGCTCCAGAGATACCGCCAGGTATCCGCCTCAAGGTCCCAACACTGAACAACAAAATCCCCATTGCGCACCACAAAAACGGGCCAACTTCCTTTTAACCTTGATCCATGCCTTATTCAACTGCTTAACAGACCGAGCAAAATGCCACGACGTGCGACCAACAATCTCGGACCAAATTACCACCAGGTCTGGGAAAGTAGTGCTCAGTCGGAGAAAATCATACTTAATCTTCCGGATGAGATGCCGCATGGAGCGAATCCCCAGGTCGTTACCACCAGCATGCAAAATCACTATATCTGGGGCCCTGTCCAGCCAACTGAAACGATGCAATTCCAGAAGGACCTTGCACCATAGCAAGTCCGGAACACCTATCCACCTAACCAAGACCTCTGACCTAGAAAAACCCAACTGCCGCCCATTAAGCTGGCCATCCGCCCTCTTAGCCCCCCAAAAAACAGAGGAGTTTCCCAAAATCCAAACGAGGCAAAAAGTAACATCAAAACAAATCAAGACAAGAAACAAATAAAAGAAAACAGGACACCTGGCAACACAGAGGACTGACAAAAACACGTAAACAAGAAAGAAATAAAAGCAGCCTACACCAAGTGAGGATGCACAGAAAGCCTAAGGCGGTCAGATTCCAACCGGCCAATACCCCTCAAAACTGAGTCCTCCATACTCCACCTGGCAGCCTCAGTGGCCACCCCAATGCAGAAGGAGTGCGAAGAGTAGCTACCGGCATCATAAATTGCAGCCAACAGGCAGCGCCAAAAAACACAGAGACAAACTGAAAGGTGGACAAGGCTGAACCATCTTAGTGCATAAGGAAGGAACCCTCACGCTGCGGCCGGAAATGGAAATAATCCTCAACAGCGGAAACTGGGCAGAGAGGAGAACCCCACACTTTGTAGAGGCATACCCCTGCCCAGCTGATTTAGTCTTGGAACGTCGAACAAAGATGTGCAACAATAGACCACCCTGCCCAGCCTTAGAAGGGCTGACCAACTTGCTGATACGGAGAGCCCCATAGAACGCCAACACAAACGCCGTCCGAAACAACAGGGCTTCATAACGAGAGGAGAAGACCAAATAAACTCAACCCAAAAACTCCTGCAATATACCGAAGGTAACAGGATGGTGACCGTCCAACCTGCAGCAACCCCTCTGATAACTCCGCAGAGCCTGCCGGACCACGAAATCCTTAGTGACATCCAGCCCGAGAATTTGAACAAGAAGGCCAACCCTGCCAATTTCCGATTGATGACCAAGATCGACACACCCCGCTCAAAGTTCAAGCAGATAAAGTACAAGAAAAGGGGGCAAAGATCCACACCCCCTAAATCTACACCAACATGCGAAAGAAGGTCCCTCCATTCGCGCCACACCCTAGAATATGCAGACCAAGTAGACCCACTCAAGGAATTCCGGAGCAAGCTTGTGGTGACTTCAAAGCAATTTGCCACAGCAGCTGAGGACAGGGAAGTCCGCGTTGCTCTGCAGCCGACGCTAACTCACAGAACCTGTCCAGGTGAAACCGAATCAAAGAATCAGCCAATGAGTTAGTAGTCACTGGCAAATGTACAGCATACAAAAACACATTCAACTGCAAACGCCGCAAAACTAAGTGACACAACAAACGGCACGGAACCTGCACTACCCCCATATTATTGCAGTGTAGATGGACTTTTTAATCTTGGAAAGAATACCCCTAAAGTTAAACAAAATGTATTAGGTTCTTTTTTAGCGATGAGACTCAACAGAGAGACCACAAAATCATCCAGCGGAGGGTGAGAGAATGGGCCGGCCATGTGGCCCAAAACAACTTCCTGGCAAGTTTGTCGGAAACCACATCCGGATGTAACCGAGTCGGACGCAGATTGTCCGCCATAGGGGGAATATGAGCCAGCGAGCAAGGAATAACAAAACCAACCAAAAAAACAGATGCCAGCAACTGGGCAGCAGCCTGATCTGGATACCTAATTAGGAAAGGCAGCATCCTTGCCACCCTCACCGGCATCAACCCTCTTACTTGAAGTGTCTCTGTGACAGCCCTTACCCTGTTTAAAGCAGCAAACGAAGGCGTGGGCGCCAGCACAACGGGAACAGTCATGCCAGAATCAACAGGCGGCACCAAAGCAGCACATACCTTTGTTAAATTGCCAGCAATATCCCTGAAGCTTAGCAGCAGACTGCCCAAGGGTACTTGGACTGGTCGCCCCGGTCAGAAAAAAGGACAAGGACGCCCGCGCCGAAGTCATCAACTTCATCCGCAGGCTAATGTCCTTATGATCCAAACACAAAGGTGGACAGACGGCCTTAAGTTGCCGAAACTGCTCATTGTACTGCACATTTGCAGAAGAGGACCTCTGGCCGGCATCCACCGAGGAAGCTGTCCCACGCCTAGCTGCCCCCGCCGACCAGAGCCTCACCTCACCTCACAGGGGCAGCCACAAGGTTTCAACTCCTGTGATGACCAGGTGGGACCTGGGACACAGGGAAAGGAGGGTCCCACCTGGAGGAGCTCTGTCGGTGGTGACGATTCCTCTCAGGCCATGCACCGGAAGCCACTGGAGAGGGCTGCGGTGATGGGCTCCCTTGATGGCGCTGAGCTCCAGGGACATAGAGTGGCTGAAATGCTCCGGAGGCTGAGACCTCCAAGCATGTGGAAGAGGCCACATTCTCTCCACTGAGCAAGAAGAAAACATGACTTTGCAGGCAGTCTGGTCCCCTGGAGGTGGCTGCCAACCTCAGTTGGCCCAAAAGGGAATCCAGATCGCCCATGACGGAGGGAGCCAGGAAGATTCCTACTCGTCCGCTGCTCCCAAGGATTTACTTAATCTAAAACAAAAACATTTTTGGCTGTAATTAGGCTGTAAAAATGGTCACATCTTGATATACTGCATAGGTTTACTAAACATAACCAGTGTTGTAAGCCTACAATTTGCAACCAACTAGCTTAAAGCGAAGTTCCACCCTAAAGGGGAAGTTCCGCTTTATGGCCTTGTCCCCTGTTAAGGATTGGCATCTTTGGGGAGCTTGGCAGGTAACTGCTCTCATTTCTGCTGCGATCGCCTAGGTGATTGGAAGTGGAAGTTGTCCCCCCCTCCCCATAGTCTCCTGGGACACGTGACAGGTCTCAGAAGACTACGGGACCACACACAAGGTTCAGCGATACTCGCACATATGCAGCGGGCACCTGGCTGTGAAGCCACAACTGTCACAGCCGCGTGCCCACACTTAGATGTCATCAGGGGACGGCCGGTGAAATCGACTGGGGTGAGTGATTTCGAGGGACAGGTGAGTGTCTATTTTTTAAAAGTCAGGAGCTACAGTTTTGTAGCTGCTGACTTTTATTTTTTTACATTTTGACTGGACAACCACTTTAAAGTCGTTTTTGGACCATATGAACATTTCAGTTTTCCAACAGGATTGTGCTGAATTTGTTACCTTCAAATGCAGTTTGTATAACGCAGGGGGCAGGTTCCTGGGGACGTACTTCAGGAAGTTGCTGGACATGATAAGGATCTCCACGTTGTTTGATTGGTTGAACATGTTGTCAGGTAGCCCAGCGTCTGTCAGTTTATTGTTGTGCAGATATACGGACCTGGTGAGAAAGATCATGCCATCGTTTTCAAGGCCATTCTGCTGTACACTGCAATAGAAAGGTCTGCATTTCTTGTTCTTATGAGATATTCCATTAGCCCATCTAAAATGTCAAATTGCAAAGAGACATTTCAAGACTGCAGTGCTGGAGCGGAGGAGAGTTAGGAGAAACGAGCGACTGGAAATGTCAATATGCAGTATGCTGTCTTCTATTACAGTGGACTGCGACCTCCCAGGGTCCCTTCAAAGATTAGTTTAGTGGGTTTAGGTAAAGTCCATATTCAAGTGGGTGTAAAATTTAGGTAATTCATAATAAATACCAAAACAAAAAACTATATAAAGTGAGCGTTATGAGAAAGGAATATGAAAAGCAGCTAGCACAAATGTTGAACCTACTCCATATCACAATAAACATAATAAAAGTCACAAGACTGCTCTAACTTCTGATGAGAAAAGGTATTTAGCAGTTTAACCAGTGCTCGGCCGGACACTGATAGAAGCCACAAGACTGCTCTAACTTCTGATGAGAAAAGGTATTTAGCAGTTTATATTTACTAAAATAATTGCATTTCCATGTTCTGTGTACTGTGGGGGACCAGATATAGTGAATGCAGGGTCCTGGGTTTAGTAATACTTTAAGGAAAAGAGTCTTATTTAGGATTACCATGGAAGCAAAGCATATTTCTTACAAGACCAATTCTCCTTAGACTTTATATAATGCAGATGTCTTTTTTTGCTCTTTTACATATGAGGAATGTTTCCTGTTATAAACACCACCCATATGCTTTTCAGCAGATTTATAGGAAATGGCTGCTATTAATAAAAATAGAATATTTTCAATAATGCAAATCTTTGGCACTGCTGACGTTAAACATGTACGTTTATATCAGGTCACAATGTAAGCCCAAATCAAAGTGTACATTAGTTATAAAACCATTATAGTTATATTAAAGCAGAACCACATAGTTGTGGGTCCCAATGGCTGTTTTTTGAATCAATAAGACCCCAATTTATTTCAATCCAGTTACGGATATGTCAATTCTGTCAGGTTTTTACTGCTATTTGGGGGCCACATTGGCAACATTTCACTAGACAGTAAGTGAAAGTAACTCTCCAGCAGCAACATTGACAGAATTCATTTTTTAGTAGAGTAGGGGAAGTGTTGTAAGTAATTGTCGCACATTGAGTGGCTCCAAGTGCATTGAGAGAGGAGAGGGCTCTATGACTAAGCCGCAGTGGTGGGACGACATGCATCAGAGGATGTGGCTTATCAGAAGGAGTTGGGGTTGAGGCCACTTTCCACTCTACATAGACTCGGAGCTGCTTGGTGTGCAGCGTTTACTTACAACACATCACACTGCTTCATTGGATTGGAATATATGCCATCACCCCATTTGCACTGAAGTGTCAGGGCCACAACATCAGTGCTTAGAGCGGCACTCCATCAAGTACATACTAGGTCACAGTAGAGTAGGGGTAGGTTTTATTTTTAAAAATATATAAGGCAATCTGGTGTAGAAGACCGTCCACATCCAATGGGTAGTATACCAATAACTAGGCATCCATGTGAAAATTAAATGAAGGTGTCGGTTATGCCCTTGCAGCAGCACTCCATGGGAGAGAAGCCAAAGCTCTAATAGAGGACAGAAGAGAAAGGAGGCGGCATCCAAGTGCAATAAGCAAGATACTTTATTCTGACACAAAGGTAAAACACACAGAAGCATGATGAGAAAAGGCCCAGTCAGTCCCATAAGATGCCACCTAATTCCTCCTGTGAGAGATGCAGTGCTCAAGCTGTGCACCAACCAGTGGTGCTGAGCAGTCAATGGGCACCAGGAGCTTCCGGAGCCATGTTGGCTCCTTGCCCTTGCATGGTCTATGATCTCCTGTGTGTTCCTGCCTGTGTTCCTGTGTACAACTCGGTCTGGCCGACTTTTCTTCTGATTCCTGTTCCTGATTTTTGCTCCTGACTACACTGACTTCTTTTTTCCTGACCCCAGCTCATCTGATTACCTGCTCCTGCATCCAAACCCTGGCTTCTGTTTTGACTACATTCCTGAAATGTGTTATTTTTGTTATTTCATTAAAGGTGTGATATTGGGGGGGCGTGGCTGGGATGTGAACCAGGGAGGATGTGTTCTCCTGAGGCTCCAACTATCCTGCTCTTTTATCCTGTTTGGGGGGAGTGCTCCCCCTGGGGATTCCGCTACTTTACTATCCTGGCAGCCATAGAGGCAAGTAAATCATCCCACATGTTTAAGATACCCTCTTTGGCACTAGAATGTGGGCTTATCAGAAAAGACCTGGAGAAGATTAGGGGCTGCCTGGGCACTGCGGAAACCCGTATTTCTGAGGTTGAAGATACCATCTCTTCTCCCTGTCTAACTTACAGTGCACGATTACTCTCCTCATGGCCCACTCTGATGATGCTGAAAACAGATTGTGCCAGAATAATGTATGAGTGGTGGGCCTGCCTGAGGGTGCTGAAGGGGACAATCCTGCTGTCTTTTCCGAGGGCTTTTTTAGGCAAGTGCTAAATTTGCAATCGGTCTCCCCAGTCTACCAGGTGGAATGGGCACATAAAGTTGCAATGAGATCCAGGACCCTTGGGGGCCTCCCACGCTCCTTACCCTATCCATTTGCTGAATTTCCAGGAACCAGATCTCATCTTGGCGGAGGCAAGAAAACAAAAATCCCTGAGGTTTGAAAATGCTGATCTGCACTTTTTCCCTGATTTTTCACTTGAGCTGCAAAAACGTCGCAGATCCTTTGTTGATGTCCAGAAGGGGCTCAGGGAGAGGGATCTTCAATACAGTATGTTGTACCCCAGCAAGCTTCGGGTTCAATATAAGTGTACCAATCACTATTTTGATACCCCTGCTTCTGCGGTGGACTGGTTAGACTCCCTTTCCTGATTGAAAGTTTACAAGTGTGCCTAGTGTTTTCTTTTCTCCAAGGATGTGGTCAGTAAGATGTTCTCCTTTTTATCCTCCACCCATTTTGCCATGTGGCCTCGGTTCATGGACTGATGTAACGAGGTTGGTTCTACATTCCCTTCCTTCCACCATTGCCACGACCCCTTCTATTCTAGACTGTGTTCTTCTATTGTTGTGACTTAGATGACGTTCAGAGCACATTTTATGCCCAATTCATGCAAAACTCCATATAATCCCAATGGGTTCACATACTTTTTCTTGCAACTGTATTTCAGCCATTAAGGCCGCAAGAGTAAGTCATAATGGTGCATTCAAATTGTTGGACATGGAGGTTACTTGTGCTCAACTCCATGCTGCCAACTTATCCCCAGCCACCTTGGTGGAGCTCCAACAGGCTAGGAGATATGTATCCATACAGTACCAAAACCTGATGCAATGTATTGCTCAACGGAGTGCTGAACATCTCTTTGAAAAAAAGGTGATAAAACTGATAAATAGTTAGCCCTGTTGACAGATGATGCTTATGTTCCTACTCTTATACCATGTTTTTATTCATAAAATGGTACACTTCAAATCTCGGATGAGGGAGTCCTCCAGGCATTTGCAGACTATTATAGTAATTTATAATCCCCTATACCAGTGTATGGCAGAGCCGCCCTGGATATCTTCCAGGCAGATCTCCCACTCTCCACTCTCACAGAAGACCTGTCTGGATGCTCTGTTCTCAGTTGAGATATTCAATGCCATTGCCTCCTTTCCTAACTGTAAATCGCTGGGCCCTGATGGGCTTCCAAAAGAATGGTACAAGCATTACATGGATGATTTATCACTCAGGCTGCACCGCCTCTATGAGGACTGTTTGTGCAATAAATGTCTGCCACAGTCCTTTTATGAGGCTCATGTGGTCCTATTGGCCAAACCTGTTAAGGATTCCCTGCAATGTGCTTCTTTTGAATACGGATTTCAAAATATTCACTAAAATTCTAGCTACCAGAATATCCACAGTATTACATTTATTGGTGTCCTCTGATCAAACCGGCTTTATGCCACTCAAAGCGACTGATATCAGCTTGAGAAGGATTTTTACACACACAGAGTTGCATCATGAGGGCCTGGATATGCATGCTCTGGTCTTTTTGGACCTAGGGAAAGCATTTGATACTGTGGACTGGGGTTATATGAGGGAGGTCCTGGCCCATAAGGGTTTTGGAGAGGTATTTCTCAGATGGATTGGCTTGCTTTATGACCATCCAGTAGCAGCCATTAAGTCAGGAGGTAGAATATCAGCTTCCTTTTCTGTCGGCAGAGGCACGAGACAAGGTTGTCCATTGTCACCCAATCTTTTTGCCCTGATGATGGAACCTATTGCAATGGCCCTGAGGACTTCCCCCTTGGTGTGGGTCATTCGGGTAGGCAGTTTGCTTGAAAAGACAGCATTATATGATGATGATGTAGTACTTTTTCTCGATGATCCTGTAGTCTCCTTACCTGCTACCTTGAACATTTTAGATTATGCGACCTCTTTTTCTGGGCTGAAGGTGAATTGGCACAAGTCTCAAGTACTACCATTGGGTAGGGACCTCTGTCAGCCTCCGGCTGCTACTTCGGCCCTCTCGTGGGTGACCTAGGTTAAATACTTGAGGCTACATATTACTAGGTCAGTTTCTGATTTTATTAGGCTGAATGTCACGCCCATAGTTTCTCTACCTAAACATAAAATCAATGCCTGGAGGAATCTCCCTCTCTCCATGACAGGGAAAATGAATCTGCTCAAAATGAAATTTCTCCCTGTCTTGCTTTCTGTCATACGTAACTCACCAGTTTGGATTCTCAAATCTATTTTTCAGTCTATACATAGCCTGATCTCTGACTTCATTTGGCAGGGGGGCCCTCATAGGCTCAGGCTGGCAGTACTGCAACAACCATTTAAGGAGGGGGGAATGGTGGTCCCGGATTTTCATAAATATTTCCTAGCGGGGCAGTTGGTGTTTGCACATAGATGGCTCGAAAACCTCTTGATGATGCAGCGGTTGCTGTGGAGGCAGCCATAGTGGGTTCCTAAGAAGCCTTAACACACTTGGTTCATCGAGGTTGCAAATCCCCTCACCTCCAGACTGTGTCTTTAAGAGCTGTGTTGTGGGCATGGATGACAGCGCGTGGGAGTGACCCTGGAGGATCATTTAGCCCATTTTTTTACTTATGAGGATCCAAGAGTGTGAACACACTATGGGATCAAGACTTTTGGGGATATAGTACACAATGGGGTCCTGCAATCCTTTGATGAGTTGAAACCTATACAGCGCCTACCAAATACGCATTTCTTTAGGTTCCTACAACTCAGACATGCATATCAATCACAGTTTTGGAGGGCTCCCGTCGAATTGTCCCTTCAGACATAGAAACTATGCTACAAGATGAAGATCTACTCAAACCCTTGTCTACTGCAGTGTTTCTCAACCTTTTTCCAGTCAAGGCACCTTTTAAAATTATGGACAATCCCGAGGCACCCTTTAAAATTATGGACAGTCTTGAGGCACCCCATTCAAAAATGGGGTGCCTCAAGACTGTCCATAATTTTAAAAGGGCACCCCATTCTAAAATGTGAAAAACTATTCTAATAGTTTTATATAACGCAGCAACATCCACACATGTAGGACACCCAACATTAGAGGTGATTTATTCTTCCAAAGCAAATACACTTTTGCACACTGGTACTGACTAGTATTCCATTGTTTCTCTTCCTCCTCAGTTTTTCTCCATCACTGAGCTAATGCTAGCCAAACTAGGATGCTGTGCAGGCCGCCGACATTCTCCTTATCAACTGATGATGTCATTGGTTGTCAGGATGCCAGCAGCTAGAAGGTCGTAATGGTACACAATGAAAACCTGTGACTTTGTGTAGCTAAAGGCAGGCTTGTTCCACTCGCTGGCATGGATACAAGTTTTGGGCAATTTTTAGATATTTTGCCAAGGCACCCCAGAGTGCCTGGGCACCCTGGTTGAGAAAGACTGGTCTACTATATATAAGTCCCTGTTTCCTCCCACTCATAGCTTACTCACTAAATGTATGACCAGCTGGGAGGCAGTGGTTCCCAATCTTGATACAGAGGATTGGGAGGATATTTGAGATGCCCCCTTTGTCAGGCTCATTTCTACTCAAGATCAGCATATACATTACAAATTTGTTCACCGTATTTATCTGCCTCCTGCTAGGCTAGCTAAAATATTTGGTAACGACTCATCCTCCTGCTGGCATTGCTCAGTCTCTGGGGCCGATTTTATGCATGTTTTCTGGGACTTCCCTGCCATACAGCAATACTGGTCTGGAGTACTTCAGTGTGTCCAGTCAGTCACTAATATACCCCTTAATTTGTATGTACGGCATTGTCTCCTGAGTTTGGTGGATAACTTGGCCCCAACTAAGGCCATTTGAACTTTTCTCGCTCTCCTTTTTTATTATGCACGTAAACTTATTGTACTGTCCTGGATGAAACCCGAGGCTCCAACTGTTGCAGCTTGGAAAGCTCTTCTAAATAAGGCCCTCGTATTATATAAGGCCACTTCTGCTAACAGAGGGGTACCCCATAAATTTGATAAAGTCTGGGGTGGCTGGGTTGCTTCACTGCTTTCAGTGGCAAATTGAGTAGTACTGAAATTTGGTTCCCATAATAATTATATTGGATTGTTCATGTATACTGCTTAGCGGTCTTGTTGGCCAGTGGATTCCTGTTCCTGGACTATGTGACCATATGCCCTTATCTGCCGAAATGGTGTGGAGAGTGTTTCTTTGTAACTTGTAGGATGTATGTGTTTTTGGGTAGGGGGATGTCTTATTTCTCCTTAATGTATATGTATACTGATGTTCCCTGCACACTCAGGCACGGTTTTCCTCTCTTTCATATTTTTTATTTATGTTGTGTAATTGGATGACTACCTAGCTTGTTGGCCATAGCCATAGCTTGTTTTTTTTGTTGTTAATCTGTATGTTTTCTTGAAAATTACTAATAAGAATTTTACAAAAAAAAAAGGTGTGATATTAACTATGCTTTCTGTCTCCTCCTGGTTTATGGTTCCTGACACTAACCAACTAATTACCTAAATAACTAAATCAATACTGTACAGGTCACTTTTTGAAAGGCTTTTGTATACGAATATATAGCAATTTTACATTCCTTGTTTCTCACCGAAGATTTGGTTTATGCCCAAAAGTCATTCCGTAGATTTTAGTTATATAATTGGCTGCAAAGTCTGCACTCATCAGTGAGTTTGGGAGGAAGCGAGGTGCCAGAGTTATCTAAAAATGAAAAGAAAGAATAGTTACAAAAATGTAAAAAATTATACATACATTTTAATTGCTGTTTATTCACCTTTGGATAAAGTTTTTTGAGAGAAGTGTAATACTTTCACTGAACAAAAATAATTTCTTCCTATTTGTGGTAACATATATAGTATATTTTAATATAGGTACGGGAGATGGCCTGTCTAGGTAGATGATGAGTTAAACAGGCTCCAAGTGCAGTCAGATTCTTACACTGAGCTTACAAGCTGTAAAGTAAGAGACAAATCCCGGCCCCACTACTGCTAAGCTGCTGAGCTTCAGCCTGGAACTCCTTTTGGCCAAACATAACACGGGTTGGAAAAAGGAATTGTTGGAAGGAGGCTGCAATGCACATCCCAACTTGTTATCTGGCCTAAATCTCTGCATGGATGTGGAGCCAGGCGTCTGAATTGTGAATTCACTAGAAAACCTCCCACTCTTCTGAGCTTTCTGTAACTCAGTTCATTCTTTACAACCTCAGCACAGAATTGAAGGTTCGCAATACAGTGAGTACAAGCCTATCAACATTTACTACAAAGAGTAACTCCACTTTTGTTGAGAAAAAAACAATCCCCTCTGGGTGACCAATGTACATTGGAGGGATTTTAAACAAACTTTGTTCCTAATTAATTTGTAGCAGATTCCTAATAATTCCTAATAATTCACACGGATGTTCCGATTGGGTCCACCTGCCCTTTTTTCAGGCGAACCCAATTGGATCCTCCATTCACCTCTGTGCAGCAGCTGGTGTAAATGGACATGTGTCTATTTACATCCGCCAACATTCGATCCGACTTGCAAAAAACGGATGGATGGGTATCAAATTCCCATTCTGTCTGTCGGATTGGGTCGGATGGAAATGGACAGGCAGACCGTTTTCATCCGACCGCTCATTGAGGAGAGCGAGCTGCTGTGTGTTCGCACTGCAGCAGTGGAGCGGACACAGGCCTATCATCATCTTGCTCAGTGGAGAGATCCCCTGCTGAGCAAGCAGATCTGCTAAACGGGCCCACCCCATGTGAAAGGACACTGAATAGGAGTGACTAATTCATTATGAGCAGCTGATGAATTTGCAGTGTTCTAAGGATGAAAGTTTTAGTTTCTGCATCTCTTTGTAAGTGAAAACCCTTACGGTGTATCACCAAAAATCACATTTTTGCTGCAGAGGATGTATCTTAAAACAGAGCAGAACTTTTCACCCATGCAGAAAATTACATATTTGGAGGCATAATTGGTGTATGTTAAAGAACACCTCCAGTTTGCCATATTGTGTTCAATTTTATAGAAAATGACAACATTACAGTGCTGCAGATTGAGAAGAAAAGGTAATTTTTAATAACATTAAATTACAATATGGCTTGAGTATCAATAGTATATGCTATAATAATATTCATTTTTTTTGCTTTTTTTTTCTCCATGAAAGTGCAGTTACCCTTTAAAGGTCTGTCCCTAGACCATTCATTTCAAAGAAATCCAAAAACAAATATACAGGTTGCATGTGCATTTAATGTATTTTATGCATGCTATTCACCCCTAAAGCCTGAGACTGCTATTGGGCGCCGCATCTTGGATGTGATGTAGATAGTATCATCCTTTACTCCTCCCATGACAGCTACAGGAAAAGTTATGTGGGGAAGCCAGAGTCACATGAGGTCCTCTGGGACCCAAAGCAAGTGGCTTCACCTCAGCTAAGCATTACTAAAACTAACACATATCCTAAACATTTACATATAAAAAAGAAAAAAGGAAGGGAAATGAAAAAGCAGCTAATAAAAATAAAAAGTGTTAACTAAGGGTTAACAAATCTTAGGGTTCAACATTTTATTCTGATCCTTTCCTTTTTATCAAGGGTCTACAATCATGTTTCCTGTACAAAGTATTCTTTTTAATTGGTGCTACAAAAATGAACAAATGGGAATTTAAAAAGTTTACATGCAAAAGATTAAAAAAATAAGGGAAGGGAATGAAATAATTAATAAAAACAGAAAGGGTCAACTAAAATATTTTTTTTTAATTTTTTTTATGGCTTTTAACTTGTGGAACAAGTACAAATATCACAATAGACAGCACAGAACAGTAAAAACAAAAAACAAAAATTACTCTAGCACCAGTGGCTACAATAACATTGCTAGTAGTTTGTCCTATAGGCAATAAGCACAAAATCATACAGGATTGCATTCACTATATGTGGTCTCCTACAATACACAGAACATGGGAATGCAATTATTTTAGCAAACATAAACTGCTAAATACCTTTTCTCATTAGCAGTTAGAGCAAAATCAAATCTCCTACAAGCTTTAACCAGTGCTCAGCTGGACACTGATAGAAGTCACAAGACTGCTCTGACTCTCCTATGAGACTGCATAACCCCTGACCCTCTGTAGAGGGAGCTATTACATGTAAGGATGATGGGGGTTGTGCTAAGCAATTGACTGTTCCTGTAGTAGTCACATTTATTATATAGTTCCATGCACATTGCAAGAAAATAAAAAATAATTCATGCAAAAGGTAAGCATTTAAAGTGGTTGTAAAGGCTCAGGTTTTTTACCTTCATGCATTCTATGCAACAGCCCCCCTAAGTCCTCACCTAAGCCCCCTCTCAATCCAATGATGTGCACTGGAGTTTTGGCTTTCCCGGGACTCACTCTTCTCATTGGCTAAGGCAGAAACACTGTCAATCACAGCCAGTGAGCCAATGAGAAGACAGAGGGGGTGGGGCTAAGCCTCCACTCCATGTGTGAATGGACACACAGAGCAGCAGGTGCCCCCATAGCAAGCTGCTTGCTGTGGGGGCACCTGACAGGAAGGAGGGGCCAAGAGAGCCTGTGGGGGACCCAAGAAGAGGAGGATCCTGGCTGCTCTGTGCAAAACCACTACACACAGCAAGTAAGTATAGACATGTTTGTTATTTTTTCTTTAAAAAAAATAAGCATTTAGAATCACTTTAAAATACTTGATTTTTATATGCTTTTGCCCAGAAAATGTTTTAAATTGGAGACAGGGCCTCTTTCAACATTTTCACTAAAGATATACACTCACCAGCCACTTTATTAGGTACACCTGTTCAATTGCTTGGTAACACAAATTGCTAATCAGCCAATCACATGGCAGCAACTCAATGCTTTAGGCATCTAGACGTGGTGAAGATTAGTTGCTGAAGTTCAAATCGAGTATCAGATTGGGGAAGAAAGGGAATTTAAGTGACTTTGAACGTGGCATAGTTGTTTTTGCCAGACTGGCTGATCTACTGGGATTATCATGCACAACCATCTCTAGGGTTTACAAAAAGAGAAAATATCCAGTGAGTGGCAGTTGTGTGGATGAAAGTGCCTTGATGAAGTCAGAGGAGAATCCGAGGACAATCAGAGGAGAATAGATACACAGGTTGCTGCGACATTCACATGGTAGGGTCAGAATTTGTCATAAAATAACATGAAAGCATAGATCCATCCTGCCCAGGGGTGGACTGACTATTTGGAAACTCGGGCACTGCCCGAGGGCCCGGGGTCAGTAGGGGGCCCCATGAGATGCCCCTGGTACCTTTTTCATAGGCTTTTTTGAGTTTGGACACAGTCAAGGACACGGGGGCCCCATGATCCCCTATTGCCCGGGGGCCCCATGAGTTGTCAGTCCACCCCTGATCCTGCCTTGTATCAATGGTTCAGGCTGGTGGTGGTATAATGGTGTGGGGGATATTTTCTTGGCACTAGCAAGGTGTACCTAATAAAGTGTCTGGTGAGTGTTTTCTTTATCATACATATACAATATACACACAAAACAAGCATTTTAATTATATTGAAGAGGTTTGTTAAAGGAGAAGTACAGCCAAAGCTCTTTTGTCTGTACTTCTCCTGTGGATCACAGGAGTGCAGTTCGTTTTGCACTCCTTTGCCCCTTTGTTCAGCTGACACTGTCACTCAGCTGGACCAGGCTGGGGAAAGATCCTGACTTTAAAGTTGGGATCCACCCCAGAGTCTGGAGCAGCACTTGGCTCAGCCCCTCAGTGATCCACTGAGAGCCCTCCCCCTCCACAGCCCAGTGCTCTAGTGAGTGCCGGTGGGCAGAGCAGAGAGCCATAGACTGACAGTCACCGCTCTCTGCTCTGAGCGTTTGTGAGAACTCTGCAATCAGCGGTCCTGTGATCGATCAGTTCTCACAATTAGAGCCGGACTAATGCTGCATCCACCTAGGTAAAAAAGAAATTAAAAAAACAATCCCACAACTTTTTTTTATTATGCCCTTTTTATCCACAGTAGGTATTTAGTATGAATTGCCTATATTTTAAAATTATTTATGAAATATAATAAAATATTTATTTTAAAATAATGTATTTTTCTGTGGTTTTTCCTGCAATTTTTCAGGTTGGTGACAGGGTCTTTTTAAAATGTTCTGCTTCTCCTATTTAGAACTATTTAAGCCCTGGTTAACATCTGTGCGGGACTCGCACAAATACCTGCAGCCGCACCACCTGCACAGAGGATTGCGGGACCCACAGGCAGGTACCATTAATTCTAATTTTGCATTGGAAATCGCAAACCGTACTGGGAAACTCAGTTCCCGTGTGGGCTGCAATCTCCAAAGTAATGCAGGGACTTCATCCCTGGAAGTCCTGGGGCACGGGAGTCCAATCAAATTAATAGGCTCTCATGCCCAAGCAAATCGCAGCCCGCACGACCGCAGAGATGTGAACCAGGGTAAAGGATGAAAACAAAAAACAGCTTCAGGTTTATTTTCTAAAGCAGCACAAAGAAAAATAGGAGTGGCGTCATAAAATATAGTACGTGATACCGGGTTATCAATCTAATATCAAAGTCAATAACATGTCAGTTTAATTCAGGTGCTATTTAAAGAACAGAGAAGAATTGGTTCAGGAAAAATTGACCAGTTTACTGGCTTCTGGAATGTGTCCAGGCCGACAATCGTCCATTGTATCTAATTAAGTTACTGAAGTGAGATCAATAAAAGATTTCTTGGCTGAAAGTTAATGCACGTTGCTTCTTGTGGTATTAAAGAAGCCTAAAGCTTTTGTTGTACTTTATGTACTATGCCATGCTGTACACATCTGTGCTCAGTGATGTCCACATTCATACAGATCTAGTTCATTGTACAGTACCGTATGTGAAGGCGTACTGACGACTGCTGGGGAACTTCTGTATTCCAATGATGCGTGTAGCAGAGATCATACAGACTAATTTACTCTCAGGGCCGGTTCACACTATAGAAATGCTGTCCAGATGCATTCCAGATGCGTTTTTGCATGTGTGTTTTTGACGCGTTCCAGTGCATTTTTTATGCATTCCAGTTAATTTTTCCCCCTCTCTTTTTCTTCAATTTAAGTAGGGACATGTGCACTTGTTCTACTTTTTTTTCTGTAACCGGAACTGCAAGCACTGATGTGAACTTTGACATTGACAACCATATAACCAACTTTCTGTGCAGAAATAAAGCAACTGAAACACATGTAGTGTGAACTGGCCCTCATACCGTGAACTCTGGCAAATTCAGAGTAGCTTGACTTTTTATTCTAACTTATTTTTTTTATTTCAGGTATTCATATAGCGCCATCAATTTACGCAGCGCTTTACATATATATTGTAAATTCACATCAGTCCCTAACCCTCAAGGGGCGTACAATCTAAGATCCCTAACTCACATTCATTCATACACATACTACGGCCAATTTAGACATGATCCAATTCACCTACCAGCATTACTTTGGAGTGTGGGAGGAAACCGGAATATTATTATTATACAGTATTTATATAGCGCCAAAGGGTATGCTCAGCGCTGTACAGTAGCAAGGGGGACAGAACATGAGACAAGACAGTAACAATACAATACACGAGGGGTTCGAGGGCCCTGCTCTTTCGAGCTTACAATCTAGGAGGGAGGGGAAGGTGGCACAGGAGGAGATGGCTGTGGGGGATGGAGTGGTGGGTGGAGTGGAGGAGGTTAGTTGTTAGGTGAGGTCCGGTGTTAGGTGAGGTTGGGGTAGGCTTCCCTGAAGAGGAGGATTTTCAAGGTGCACCTGAAGGTGAGGAGGGTATGTGACAGTCTGATGGATTGGGGTAGGGAGTTCCAGAGGACGGGGGAAGTCCTGGAGAAGTCCTGCAATTGGGTGTGGGAGGAGGAGACCAGGGAGCTAGAGAGCAGGAGGTCCTGTGAGGAGCGGAGGGCACGGGTAGGGTAGTACCTGGGTATCAGGTCAGTTATGTAGTTCGGGGCGGCATTGTGAATGGCCTTGTAGGTCAGGGTTAGCAGCTTGAACTTGATGCGTTGGGCAATCAGGAGCCAATGAAGGGATTGGCAGAGGGAGGAGGCAGATGTGGAGCGCTTGGTGAGGTGGATGAGTCTGGCTGCTGAGTTTAGGATTGACTGGAGTGGGGATAGCGTTCGTTTGGGTAGGCCAGTGAGAAGGGAGTTGCAATAGTCCAGGCGTGAGATGATGAGGGAGTGTACGAGTTGTTTGGTGGTGTCTGGGGTGAGGAATGTGCGTATCTTGGAGATGTTGCGGAGGTGGAGACTGCAAGATCTAGATAGCAGTTGGATATGGGGTAGGAAGGAGAGGTGGGAGTCCAGGATACCCGGAGGAAACCCACACAGGCACAAGGAGAACATGCAAACTCCAAGCAGGTGGTGCCGTGGTTGGGATTTGAACCAATGACCCTAGTACTGCACGGCGGAACTGCTAACCACTTAGCCACTGTGCTGCCCCATGTGATTCTAATTTCGGGGCTTTGTGCTGCATTGACCTCTGGGCTGTACTGTAATTTGATCTTAACTCTTGGCCCAGATAGGATTGCTGCTTTTGTATCTGTTGCTGTGCTACTTTTATAGCTGTGGTTACTACAGTTAGATATTATAATCCGATACATGAGAGTTGAATGCATGTTAGTATAGAGCAGGGGTGGGCAACCTTAAAGAGATGGAGATCTACCTGAACAAAATGGGAGAAGTCAAAGATCACCGGGCACAGTGTCGCCTCCTCACCACGTGTAAAACACACTGATCACTTTTCAGAGGCGTAGAAGTGCCTGTTGCAGTTATGAAGGAGCCCTTAGTTGAATTCGGCACCAGCACCCTTAGTGCTCATTCACATATAAAGTTGGGGGATAGTAAAACCCTGTGGTTGAGTAGCGGTTTTACAGCCCCTAATTCCTACCCCATTTAGCTGCTGAGGCAGCAACCAAAGGTGTACACATGCCGCAGGCGGAAATTTATCTCCCTGTTGTTTTTGATGGATGCTATCCCCTGCCAATCATGACCCATTCAAGTAAATGGGGCCGCTCTGCACAGCAATTGAACAGGTGTATCTAATAAAGTGGCCGGAGAGTGTACATACTTATGTATATATTTTTAATACACTTTCCATGTAATACTTTGGAGCTCATTTGTACCTTCTCCCCATTTGTTCCCTCCTCCCTCTTATTCTAAATTTGATGTTCTGTTCTAAGTTAGGAATTTGATGAAATATGGCTGTAGTTTCCAAATGTATTGTATTTTCTTGCTAAATAAGGAATATAGAAGGGAAGAAGAGCATCAGGTAAGTAAAAGCTTGCAGGGATCTGCTGCCCTCTACTGTTAGCTGCTAATATCACAGTGGTATGTATAATTATGTATTATCACTTCCTGTCTCTGAGAGGTGGGTTTTAAAAATCCCCAAAAGGAGGAAGTAGAGAGAAAAAGCAAGCCTCAGCCACATGTAATGTCCATGGGGCTAAATCCAGATCAGAAGAAACTATTATGCAAGTATTCCCAATTTCTAATAGTTTAACTGCAGCTGCTCATAGCCTTTGAGTGTGTGTCTGAATCCTTGTGACAGACAGAGTATCTCTGTTGTATTGTTTTTATTGCACATGCACAGTGCCAGATAGCTAGGTCTGTTCTAGTGTATGTACGTAGTGGTCACCTTCCAGTATATTAGTAGGTGAATCTGTTAATTGCAATATAGTTTAAATGCAGCTCCTGTTATTGTAGTTACCCTGTGTATTCTGGTCTAGGATTCTATATCTAGTTTTAGCTTGGGACACGATAACCAGCATAGGTCAGAAACAAATTAGGTTTCCAATGGCCACTTCTGGTAGTTAGAGGTCTGGCTGCATATCAGATTAAGAACTACTAGGGAGTGAATAAAACACAGAGTAAATAGGCTGACTCTGATTTCCAGTGCCACACTACAGTTTCTGTGTGTGAGAAGCTGCATCCCAGGCTGGTTGGACAACAGTTGGAGGATCTCTTCATCACCGATGAATGTGTCCTCAAGTCTCCTAAACAAAGATGGACACTGCATCATGATTATGCTTAGGGGTCCCTGGAACTGGATTTTGCAACATTCATCTGGATTTATCTCTATTAATATCTATAGAGGGACATCATATAGGTATATCAGGACATCTGTTGGGCTCTTTGTTTATAATACCTGTTTGCACATTGGATGTATGTGCTAATTCAATTCTTTTCTTATATAAAGCTTGCGTTATTTCCATACTGGTGTGCATCTATATATGTACGGTTAATGTTATACAGTATGCTGGTTGCAGTAGTTCTTCTGGTTCCAACTACATAGATCAGATTACAGGTTAATTTCCCAGGAAGGGACCCCCCTCTTTTCACAGAGACCCTGTCCTGGGTGGAGGCACTGCCAACTTTATTATCAATCCCACTCTTCCACTAGGTTCTGGTTCTCTTATTTACCTACCGGTGTAGTGAAATGTCCTGAGGGTCATTTCTCATAATCCCCCCCCCCAAAAAAAGAGGGGTACAAGTGCTTTTAGTCTCCAATAGACTAAATGAGCAATTAACCCCCTGTAGTGTAGATTCTATACCTCCTACACTCTATCCATGACTAAAAAATAAATGTTTTAACTGGCTTTGGGCTTTAACTGGTTGTCCAAATACCTACCACAATGTGTGCTGAGACATTCAGCTTATACTGATGTAAGTACAAAATGTGTAACAAGTAGGTTAGCAAGTCAGCTTTTGTATTATAACACACAGCCCAACTATTCCAAAACCAATAATGGTTTTGGGCTGTCGGTTTACATGGATGCTCATTGTTTCCATTTTGCTTCCAAGAACACGCACAGTGCCAGGTCTGGGTTGTAACAGCACATTTTAAGAGGGTTAAAGCTTGCTAATTCAGTTAACATTGCCAAGCTACAAACTCAGCCAGTTCTCATGGAAATGAGCCCAGTGCTTATTCTTGCTAAAAATGTCCATGTGGCTTGCTCAGGTTCACACTTTTCTTAGTTTCAAAAACTTCGGTCAAAGGGAATATATTAAGACCGCTGCCATGTGAATGTACTGCCAATCTGGAAAACGCGTACCTCTTTTATCCTGTCTAACGTATTTAAAAATGGATATGATCACTTTCTTTCATTTAGGACCAACACACTGCATGGGGGTCTGTTGGTTGAGAACAATCAGACATTTTCACTTGTATGGTCACGATATTTGTCAGATCTTCAGCTATTTTGGTCCTTGAAGTTGTGTAGCACTTTCTGACCTCCTTGTAAGGCTCGGTTCACACTACTGCGACCTGAAAGTTGCATGACTTACGGTGCGACTTTGCCAGGTGACTTCCTGGCAATTTGCTGACTTGATATGACCCGAGTACAACTTTGATCCAACTTTCATCCCATGTGACTTTCCTGGGTAATCTTCCTGTAATTTCGGATCCAAATCACATCAATATACAGTTGCAAGAAAAGGTATGTGAACCCCTTGGGATTACGTGGAGTTTTGCATGAATTGGGCATAAAATGTGCTCTGAACGTCATCTAAGTCACAACAATAGAAGAACACAGTCTGCTGAACATAATACTACACAAACATTAGATGTTGCCATGGTTTAATTGCACATAACATGTAAACATTCACAGTGCAGGGAGGAAAAAGTATGTGAACCTTTGGACTTAATAACTGGTTGACCCTCCTTTGACAGCAATAACCTCAACCAAACGTTTCCTGTAGTTGCAGATCAGACCTGCACAACGATCTGGAGTAATTTTGGACCACTCCTCTTCACAAAACTGTTTCAGTGTAGCAATATTCTTGGGATGTCTGGTGTGAATCGCTCTCTTAAGGTCATGCCACAGCATTTCAATGGGGTTGAGGTCAGGACTCTGACTGGGCCACTCCAGAAGGCGTATTCTGTGCTGTTGCAGCCATTGTTTTGTTGAATTACTTGTATGCTTTGGGTCATTGTCCTGTTGCATCACCCATCCTCTGCGGAGCTTCAGTTGGCGGACAGATGGTCGAACGTTTTCCTGCAAAATGTCTTGATAAACTCTGGAATTCATTTTCCCATCAATGACAACAATCCGTCCAGGCCCTGAGTCAGCAAATCAGCCCCAAACCATGATGCTCCCTCCGCCATGTTTTACAGTGGGGATGAGGTTTTGATGTTGGTGTGCTGTGCCTTTTTTCTCCACACATAGTGTTGTGTGTTCTTCCCAAACAACTCAATCTTGGTTTCATCTGTCCACAGTATTTTTTGCCAGTAGTGCTGTGGAACATCCAGGTGCTCTTTGGCAAACTTCAAACGTGCTGCAATATTCTTTTTGGACAGCAATAGCTTCCTCCGTGGTGTCCTCCCATGTACTCCATTCTTCTTTAATGTTTTCCTTATTGTAGATGTGTCAACAAAAATGTTAGCATGTGCCAGAGATTTCTGTAGGTCTTTAGCTGACACTCTGGGATTCTTCTTTACCTCATGCAGCATTCTGCGCTGTGCTCTTGCAGTCATTTTTACAGGACGACCACGTCTAGGGAGAGTAGCAACAGTGCTAAACTTTCTCCATTTGTAGACAGTCTGTCTTACCGTGGACACATGAACATCAAGGCTTTTGGAGATACTTTTGTAACCCTTTCCAGCTTCATGCAAGTCAACAATTCTTGATCTTAGGTCTTCTGAGAGCTCTTTTCTGCGAGGCATGGTTCACATCAGACAGTGCTTCTTGAAACCAGTAAACCCAAAACAGGTGTGTTTTTGAAGGGCAGGACAGCTGTCAGCAACACATCCAATATCATCACACTGATTGGAGTCAAGGTTGGCTCACTCCTGGCTCCAATTAGCTCTGGGAGAAGTCATTAAGCTAGGGACTCACATACTTTTTCCTCCCTGTACTGTGAATGTTTACATGTTATGTGCAATTAAACCATGGCAACATCTAATGTTTGTGTAGTATTATGTTCAGCAGACTGTGTTCTTCTATTGTTGTGACTTAGATGACGTTCAGAGCACATTTTATGCTCAATTCATGCAAAACTCCACGTAATCCCAAGGGGTTCACATACTTTTTCTTGCAACTGTAGATGAGGATCTGACTTGGAGGCTACTTCTATTAAAGTCTATGGGCACAAGTCAGATAGAAGTCGGCTTGAACTAGTACAGGAACCTTTTCTAAAGTTGGAGCGACTTCAGTAATGCTAATTAAGACACCTCTCGTTGACTAACAAGGGATTTCACGTTATTCGACTTGGGGTCTCACAAGTCAGACCTGAAGTCGCGGCAGTGTGAACCAAGCCTAAAGGCTGCTGTACATGACACATTCTACATAATAACAAATGTGCCTCAGTACCTTAGAAGCATTTTTTCTCTGCCTTTACTATTGGTCACATTAATCAGTTCGGGTGCATTGAGGAAGGTTGTGCAAAAGATTTAGCACAAAGTTACAGCCTGATTCATATATTCCTCCATCGGCCTCTTTCACACGGGCCTTCCGTATGTCCTCTCTCCATCTATCCGTTTACGGATGAAAAAAGGACACCTATGTATTTCTATGGACTAGCGGATGTAAACTGATGATCATCTGTTTACATCCGTTAATGTTTGCATCCGTTAACATCCGTTTTTTTGAACGGAAGAAAACCCTATTTTTCTTCTGTGTAAAAAAAAAGAATGGAATGGATGAAAAATGGATGTAAACGGATGAAAAAATGGATGAAAAACAGATGTAAATGGATGAAAAAACTAATGAAAAACGGATGAAAAAATTGATGTAAACTGATTGGTTTTTTTCTTTGAAAAAACATGACTGAACTGATAAAAAAAAAGTAACGCCTGTGTGAAAGGACCCTTCTGCTGCTGTAAAGTAGCACTGCAACAAAATAGCATTTGACCATGACCAGTTCTTAATTATGCATCCATTAATAATTCTGTCTCACTTGAAGTGAAAAGTCTCAGAACTTTTCAAATTTGTCTTATTGGCTGTTCAAGATATCAGGTGAAGGGGTTGCAAATACACAGCATACACTGTTTACATGAGCTTCACCTTCTGAAGAGTGATCTGTTGTGGATGGCTTTTCAAAGGGCATTGACAGGCAGCTATGTTTCATAAATATGCAGTAGTAGAAGAATATTTATGTTGTATAAAGAGGCGTTCCTAGGGTTGGTGTCACCCGGTGCGGTAACATGTGGTGTCACCCCTCCAGAGAGGAAGGAGCGGTGCCAGTGTAGCGGTAAAATGAGTATCCCTTGAAGATATTTATCCCCTGAATCAACTGCACATGTGTCGGTTTCAGGCCAAAGAAGCTGATCTCCAACTTTAGCACAGAGTCAGAGATCAGCTTCTTCTGCCTGAAATCGGCACATGCGCAGTTGCTTCAGGGGATACTCATTTTACAGCTACACCGGGGCGGGGGCAGCTGTCACTGTACCGGCATCCTGCTCCTGCACCCCCTGTGATGGTGTCACCCGGTGCAGCCCGCACCACCCTAGGGACACCACTGGTTGTATAAATACGCAGTAGGAGAAGAATAATCAACCCAGGAGAAATACAATATATAAGAAACACACATTTATAAATATGGGTTTAACTAACTAAAAACTTTCAATACATTTCTTGAATACATCACAGCTTACTAAACAGGTAACCACTTAATACATAAGGGTATGAAAGCCCCATGTGACAACCCTAAACTATGCCTGATCTCTCATCCAGAAACCATGACAATGGGTGGGCTGTACTTGGAGGTGTAATTACAATTCATGAGGCTCCATGGCAAAATTTTGATAGGGTCCCTGAGCAACCCCTCTCTGTGACACCTGGCAATGTTATTTGTGACAATGGTGTAATTGATATTTTTGTTGTATGGCCTCAATTTGTAGTTTTTTGTCAGACCGATGCATTTGAAGGTGCCTTTAACTCATTGTGCCGACTGGCCGCATATACTGTATGTGTCTGTAATGGAACCGACCCAGACTGCGATTGAGTATTTCTGTTAGAATACCGTTTTCCCGTTCAAACACCGACAACAGACACCACAGCCGACCATACAAGACTAGACGACTTGAAGTAAACCAGGAGGTAGACTAGTTTATTTGAACACAGAAACAATATATATATACTTAGGGGACAATCCCCCCTCCCTGCATCATGACACAGGGCGGGGCAATCTACATTTAGTAACAAGAGACACACAGGTATTCAAACTTCACACCAGCAGACAGTCCCATCAGGAGGGAGGGCTGCTGGAGACACCCCCACTAAGCTAATACAAATAAACACATACATCCCATAATAGTTTGCTCCCAAGCCAGACACTCAATTCTAACAATGGGATGCAACCACATGACATTAAACAATCCACAACCCCCACCTATCTCCTAGACATGTCTACACAATATTAGAACAGATCACCCTGTACCCCTAACAGGCACAGGGTGACTTACACATAATAGGGATATGGGGAGCTGAGACAGGGCGTCTCCCCACCTCTCCAAAGGGAGCTGGGTTCCATGGGCCCCCCAACCCAAAGTGACTCCCGTCACAGTGTCTATATGTAAAAAGTTGAGATCAGGAGCTTTCTGATCATGTGACCGCTGTGACAACCAGTCACAGCAGCCACATGTTTGAAATGCCCTGGCATTTAAACCCTCTTAAAGGACTGGGAGGCATCGGTGGGAAGGGGTTAAATGGCTATACGGTCTTTCCAATGACTGTTAAAAAGAACCCAATAACAATAAATCTGATTTTCAGTTTTGACCTGAGTGGGCCTTTCAAACGACTACCTTATGTCAGACTGTTTATCATTTAAACAGATAAAAAAGCCAGTAGACCTTGCGACATTCATAGGAAAAATATTTTTTCATTTGAGAACTTTTTATACCTTATTGTTGGCTAAGTAGAGATAACTGAGCTTTTCCAGCTGTTCAAATAGGTCATCAGGAATTCCTTAGGTAAAGAAAAAGGAAATTTCATTATTGGGATATTAGCCATTTACATGTGATTTATACTGCAAGAAATGGTGTCTTAAAGGAAACCAGTACTAAGAGTGATATGTGGGCTGCCAGTGCTGAACTCTTGGAAGTGGAAATACTAGTTACCCAGCAGCCATGCTGATCTTACAGCTTCAATACTTGGCTAAGAAGCATTGATGAGTTGTGACTTTGTCACTGTAAACTTGTTCTAGGTGTAGGGCAAAGAATTTATTACAGCCATAGGGTCAGCAGAAAGGCATAACAGGCAAATAAATAGCAAATATTTGCACAGAATCTGAGTGGGACATTAAGATCGTGGCTATCGTTGTAGCGCCAACTACTACAGTGAACTCCAGCGTCAACAGTGCCCTTCAGGTATGGCCTTTGAATTTTTGTACCAAGCATACAATAAAAATCATTCCTAGTGTTCATCTTTAAAGCAGAACTCCAGGCAAAAACTGTTTTACTTGTCCTTGTTTCTGATTTTCTACCTTCACTGAATATGTCATCCATCTTCTGCTTCACTCAGTAGTTGCTCTGACATAGCCTATTCATTTTCAAATCAAACCATTACTTCTCTTTGGATTCCTGTTTGTAAGGCCAGTGGCTGCTATGCCTCCTATTACCCCAGCCACTGGCTGAAAATGCGGGCGCCATTTATGAACAGCAACCCGCTCCTGCACTGCTCCCGTCCGGCCGTTTATGTACATGGGCCGGACAGGAAGTGGTTAAACAGGAGCTGTCTGACAAAGTGCAGCACGCTAAAAAATCTCAAAAAGCAACACATCATGCCGTGATCTAAAGATATTCAAGAACAGATGAGAAACAAAGTAATTGGCATGTATCAGTCTGGAAAGGGTTACAAAGCCATTTCTAAGGCTTTGGGACTCCAGCAAACCATGGTGAGAGCCATTATCCACAAATGGAGAAAACTTGGAACAGTGGTGAACCTTCCCAGGAGTGGCAGCCTACCAAAATTACTCAACAAGGACTCATCCAGGAGGTCATAAAAGAACCCAGAACAACATGTAAAGAACTGCAGGACTCACTTGCCTTAGTTAAGGTCAATGTTCATGATTCCACAATATGAAACAGACTGGGCAAAAATGGCCTCCATGGGAGAGTTCCAAGGAGAAAGCCACTGCTGACCAAAAAGAACACAGAGGCACGTCTGACATATGCCAAAACACATCTTGATTATCCCCAAGAATCTTGGGCAAATATTCTGTGGACTGATGAGACAAAAGTTGAACTTTTTGGAAGGTGAGCATCTCATTACATCTGGTCTAAAACTAACACAGCATTTAAAAAAAGGACATTATACCAACAGTCAAACATGGTGGTGGTAGTGTGATGGTCTGGGGCTGCTTTGCATTGCCATAGTTGATGGAACCATGAATTCTGCGCTCTACGTGAAATTCCTGAAGAAGAATGTCCGGCCATCAGTTCCTGACCTTGAGCTCAAGTGCCCTTGGATTATGCATCATGGGGGTTTAGGGGGCAATTACTTTTTCACATAGGGATGGCATGTTTGGACAGTGTTTTTCCTTTAAATAAAATCATCATTTAAAAACTGTGTTTTGTATTTACATGTTTGGTCATCTGAATCATTTAAGAGTGACAAATATGCGAAAAAAAAAAAAATCAGGAAGGGAGTGACAAAAAGTGATAATTATTAACAATAAAGCCTCATCCTGCATAAATCACTGGGATATATCACTACATAGATAGCATTTAACACCAATCAGACTTTCAAAAATTTTCCCATCATCTTCCCCACTCTGCTGGAGATGTAATGATCAAATAGGAAATTTACTACTCAGTTTGCAATTTTCTGGCATCTCTTGCAGGTTGTTTATTGATCTATGTAGATCTCTAAGACCAGCAATGGCACTCCTAAGTTTAGGATTCGATTCGTATCCCGCACCATTTAGGACAGTAGTTGCTCACTGACTGTTTGTGGCCAGACTCACTTTGACTAATAAATGGAAATCTTCTGATACTCCAAATATTTATGTAGTTATCGATAGACTAGATGTTAAAGGCCAATAGCTTTTAAAAACTATAAGGTATCTAAATGTATACACCATTGGCAAATGTGGCTAACACATCCTAAAGCAGGTAGCTATTTAGGAGAGCTAACTAAAAGATTGTTTTGTAAGATTTTTCCCATTATGAATCTTAATCATTAGGAAATACTGATAAGCACAGCATTTCGCTTCACATTCTGGTTCTTTGTTGTGGTAACATATATTTTTTTTACAACTCCTGTTACAGCCTGAGCCCATGTGGGGTAACAGGATAATTTCTACAATATGTCTGTATTGTTTTTCTTGATTGTTAAAGTGTTACTAAACCCACAACAGTAAAATCAGTCTGTATATGCAGTAAAGCATGCTTGTTATACTCACTGTGGAACCTAAGGGGTTAATCCTTCGCATTGTGTAAAAAGGTTGTTTGATCCTGTCTTCTCTGATCATCCTGTTCTTCTACTGTCCCCAATCCATCTCCTGATAGAACAGAGCCTTGGGGGCATGCTGCACATGCTCGGTTTGTTGTGTATTGCTAGAGAGTTTTTTTTTCTTGGGAGAATGCAAGTGACCAGCACAGGGCCAATCAGCACTGTCCAGATAGAGGGTCAGGGGTTATGCAATCTCATAGGGCAGGCAGAAGAGAATGAAAACTCCTCCTACAAGCTTTAACCATTGCTCAGCTGGCACTGATAGAAGTCACAAGACTGCTATATACTGCTGATGGGAAAAGGTATTTAGCAGTTTATATTTACTAAAATAATTGCATTTCCAAGTTCTGTGTACTGTGGGAGACCAGATATAGTGAATGCAGGGTCCTGGGTTTACCATAATAATTTGTTGTAAAGTAAAAGCTGATTTAGCCCTGGTTCACACTGATGCGGTGCAGAATTTGCAGCGTTTTTAGTGTGAATTCTGCACCGCATCAGAATCGCACCCCGTTCATGCGAACTGCTGCGAATGTGTATGTTAAGTTAACAACACCCCGAAAGCGGTCTGCAAAACATGGTGCGATGTGCAGAATCGGATCACATAGGTTTTATTACCCATGCAATCCGATTGTAGTGCGGACCCAAAAAAAAGTCCTGCACGTTTTTGGTGCAGTGCGATTTAGAGCCATGTCCTAGATTGTAAGCGCGAAAGAGCAGGGCCCTCTATCCCCTCATGTTTTGCATTGTATTGTATTGTTATTGTTCTGTCCCCCTTTGTAATGTACAGCGCTGAGCAAACTATTGGCGCTTTATAAATACTGTATAATAATAATAATAATGTATGGCTCCAATCGCACCACAAATTGCATGGGATTCACACAGGAATGTGGTGCGATTCCTGTGCGAATCACATATGATATACGCACCGCATATATGTGAACCCGGGCTAAATTTGGTTAATCTTGGACTTTTGTACATAATCTAAATATGCAAACTCATATGTTTTTTGAAAGAATTTAATAAAAATTATTGGGGGAAAAAAAATCAGGAAGGGGCAAATACTTTATTACAGCACTGTGTATTTCATCTGCGTGTTTAGCTGTTTGCCTTCAGTTCAGCTTTATTTGGATACAACTATTATTGTCAAATATCTTTTACTGTATCTTTTTCATAACTTCCAGATCAGATGTAGGGTAGTTACTCGATAACCTCAGACATATAATAAGTGTTCATAGATGGTGGTGACAAATATGTGCACTAGTAATTTCAGTTATTTTTTACTGTTCTTACCTCTAGAAGTCAGGCGATTGTTCTGCAGGTTGAGGGTCTCTAATTTGTAAAGTTTGGTCAGATCCTCAGGAGGAATCTCTTCTATTTGGTTATTCTGTATAACTTACAAGAAAGAAAGTCAGCACAAAGCATGGAAGTGCAGGGCAAGTGCAAACATAAGAACATGAGGACCGTGTAAATAAAAACATCATGTGTTACATTCATAAAAATTATTCCCATAAGGTTATATGTGCATTTAATGTATTTTGGATATGTTTTTTATCTGTAAAAGCATATGTTGTGTAGAGATCCAAAAGCCCTGCTGGGCACCTGCTAGCAGGTGCAGTTAGCTGGCTGGCCACTAGGTGGCTTTGTTCCTAGCACAGCCTGTTGTAGGGAAAGTGGTAATTGGGTGTTAGGCCCCTTTTAGAGAAAATCTTCCTCTGATGATGTCATGGGTGAAGTTAGTGCCCATATAAATGCCATGACTGGAGGGGCCTTGTGAGTTGGGGTATGAGAGTCAAACACCCCAGAGTTATATGGATGTGGACAGTTACTGTCCAAGGGCTGCTAACAGGGGTGCAACCCCAGGTGAGGTGGCTCAACACCCAATAGGACCAGCTGTAGTCGCCCTGACTCTTTTACGGTTGTCTACAGGTGTAAAAGGCCTTTTAGGCCAGGCTAAGAGTCTTCTGAAATGAGTACTAGTACACCTGGGAATAAGTGTGTCACCTATGAGTATGTCCGGCTGGGCACAGCTATGGAACGGGGTGTTGTGATAGACTGGTATATTAAAGAGGGCACTGGGATTATACTCAGTGATGGAAGATGAATGCTGTGGACTTTGTATACGTAGGGGAAGTACTCCCAAGGAGAGATGAGGTGCAATGGGAAGATGGCTTTCAAATTATGTGTTGACGTTCTGCACTTAAATGACATCTACAGAATGTCTGCTCCTGTGTATGGAGTTCCATGCCAAAGAATTCTGTCAGTATGTCAATGTGATGTTAGATGTCATGGCCATCTTTGGGAAGATACAGTAAGGTGCAAAAAATACATTTTATTTGCAGACATTCCTTTATTCGTTGTAAATGGGCCTACGTCCAGGAGTTTGACACAACATGGCAAAGGGCTTAAACTACCAGCAGGTGTCCTTATCCAAGAATATGCAGGGCGGGGACATGCGCTGTTTGGCACCAACACACAGCCAATCATCGTTCCTCTTACAAGTCACTATGTTGGATGGGATCTCAGCAGACCCAGAGTTGGCACTCAACACTCTATATTATTTGCATTTGCTCCTCCCTAGCAGCTGCATAAAAGAAGGGAGATGAAGGGAGGGGGAGAAGAGTCGGGCCAGCATGAAGAGTATTTAGTCAGTCCCGTAAGGGAAAAGGGCTATGTGGTGCAAGGAAGGAGGGGCTGTGCTAGGGAATTTTCTAGCAAGTTCAAAAGCACATTGCAAGTGAATAAAAACTCATTTATGGAAAGAAAAAACACCGCAAGTAAGCATTTAAAATACTTGATTTTTCCGTGTTTTTAACTGCAATTTGTAAGGTAATGACAGGATCTATTTAATGAAGAACCCAAGCTCCAAAAGTAGAAGATAGTGGTTTAGCAAATATAACATATCTCAGTACAATCTGAATACTGTTTACAGTTCCTAGTATTTTCCTGTGCCAAAAAAACCCCAGTGAACAAATACACTCACTGGCCACTTTATTAGGTTCACTTTGCTAGTGCCAAGAAAATATCCCCACACCATTACACCACCAGCCTGAACCATTGATACAAGGCAGGATTGATCCATGCCTTCATGTTGTTTACGCCAAATTCTGACACTACCGTCTGAATGTCGAAGCAACCAGTTTGCCTATTCTGACATCGACCAGGTATTTTCAGCCACACAACTGCCACTCAGTGAATATTTTCTCTTTTTTGGACCATTCTCTGTAAACCCTATAGATGGTTTTGTGTAAAAATCCAAGTAGATCAGCAGTTTTTGAAATACTCAGACCAGCCTGTCTGGCACCAACAACCATGCAAGTTCAAAGTCAATTAAATCCCCTTTCTTTCCCATTCTGATGCTCATTTTGAACTTCAGAAAGTTGTCTTTACCATGTCTAGATGCCTAACTGCGTTGAGTTTCTGCCATTTGATTGGCTGATTAGCAATTTGTGTTTACCAAGCAATTGAACATGTGTACCTAATAAAGTGGCCGGTGAGTGTACGTTTCTCAGGGATATAAACAGTATGTATTGATCGTGATATACAGTAATATGCTGGAAGAATTAAAACTTATATGTTATACAGACTGCATGACTCTTAACTGTTCAGACCTGCAGAGATAGATGATTTGTAAATTCCGGGAGGTCTATTGGAAACTCCCTCAGATCCACTCCAGCACAGTCCACTACCCCTTCCTGCGTGCAGGTACAAGCCTTGGGGCACAGCAGTGATTTGGAGGTTGGTTTTATGTCCTTCAGTACGCTCTCTGATAGGTCATCATATTCTTCTTCTTCTTCTTCCTCCTCTTGTCCATAAACTCCATTGGAGAAGGCCAACAGCAGTGTGAACAATAGAGTGCGAATACAGGGCCACATTTCCCTACATTGAAGGTGGAAGAACAGTAGATCATTTTCATGTAAGCAAAATGTCTTAGAAATAAGTGTAGTAAAGTAATAATCATTAGCATCATGAATTACACTGGCTTTGATCCTGTGGTTTGATCATTTTTGTTTACCTTTTGGCATTTCTGGAAATCTGATTCCCACCTTGCACTTTGCTATCATTTATTTACTTATGAGGTCCGTGTCATGCCATCTCCACACTTCTGTCCCATGTAGTCTTATGCCTATAAGTGTTGAAAGGCTCTCTTCCCACCAGCTAGAACTACCTATCTGGGTTTGATTTGACTGTTCAAGAGTAGTCTTCGCTGACTTGACCTTCCAACCCTAGGTGCCGCTGTATATAGACCTTGTTCTTCTCACCTTGTAATATGGCTGACCTACCTTGCATTGCCTTTGGCTTCTACTTCTGCAAGACATTCTATACCAGTTCCCAGTATACTGTTGTCCCTGACCTGCCTAGTTATTTATCTTCTTTTTGCTGGCCTATACCTGCCCACATCTTTGCTCCATGATCGGTACCTTGCCTGATCATTTGTCTGCTGTCAAAAAATTTGTGACGGCCACATTCCGGGAGTTGTGTTGCAGCTAAATTCAACCCCGACCAAGTCTCATCTGCAGCCCTCATGAGACTTGGTCAAGGGTTATCACCACCTACTGGTATGAGAAAGTATTCATGTCATTTGCACTAATCCTGAACCTGCATTCCAGTTTCTAATTCATCTGCTCTGATCCTGGACCTCAACTGCAATCCTTGCTTGACTACACCAGTCAATCATCTCCACCAGATCTTGTGCTGTCTCTGGGCCATCCAGCCTAGATATCTGCCTTCGCTCTACTCTGGATGTTCAAATACCCCAGATACAGCCAGTAGCTCCTTGCTGCCCCTGACAGTTATTATACAGGATGAGTACATAAGTATTTGTGGAAATTGGCCACTCACAATGCTCTAGGATGAGATGATGGACTGAAAGCTGATTTACACATGTGCAGTGTGGATTGAAGCTCAGGTTTCACAGCTAATTGACTCAGCAGTTCAAGTCACGTTTACATCAGGTTCAGGACAGGTTTAGATCAGGCTCAGGTCAGGATTTTATCCTGTTCACACATTTAGTTCAGCATTTAGAAGACAGTTCCTACAGAGGTCAATAGATGAGAAGGGTTGAAGAAAATTGCCCAGCAAGTTCACTGCAGTTAGCTAAAGAAGTAGAAAGCCAAACTGGGGTGATTGTTTCCCATGACACAATATGGCGTACACTGCAGAGGAATGGCATGCATAGGTGTCATCCACAAGGAAGTTTCACCTAAAGCCCATACACAAAAAAGCCAGCCTAGAATTTGCCAGGGCTTATGCTGAAAAAGAAGAAGACTACTGGGACTCTGTAACCTGGAGTGATGAGACCAAGATAATTGTTTTTGGAACTAATGGCTTCAAAATTGTATGGGGTCACAAAGGTGAGGAGTACAAAGAAAAATTCATGGTACCTGAAGTTAAACATGTTGGTGGCAGTGTCCTTCTGTGGGGCTGCATGAGTGCTGCTGGTGTCGGGGAGCTGCATTTCATTGATGGTATCATGAATTCACAGATGTACTGCTCTATATTGAAAGAGACGATGCTACATCACTCTGTGCCCTTGGTCGTCGTGCAATTTTCCAACATGACAATGATCCAAAACACATATCTAAGGCCACTGTTGCATTTCTGAAGAACAATGTGAAAATGATTCAGTGGCCAAGTATTTCTCCTGATCTGAACCCAGTCGAACACCTATGGTGAATTCTGAAGAGACAAGTTGAGCATCACTCTCCATCCAGCATCCAGGCTCTAAAAGGGGTCGTTCTTTAAACAATGGAAAAAAATAGATTTTGCAATATGTCGCCAACTTGTTAATTCCATGCCTAGAAGACTTGGTGCTGTCCTTACAAATCATGGAGGTCATACAAAATACACTGCTCAAAAAAATGAAAGGAGCACTTTGAAAACACATCAGATCTGAATGGGTAAAAAAATCTCATGCTGGATATCTATACTGATATGGATGGGTAATGTGTTAGGAATGTAAGGATGCCCCATTATTTGATGGAAATGAAAATTATCAACCTACAGAGGACGAATTCAAAGACACTCCGAAAATCAAAGTGAAAAAATGATGCAGCAGGCTAGCCCATTTTGCTGACATTTCCTTGCAGCAACTCAGAATGGTACTCAGTAGTTTGTATGGCCCCCATGTGCTTGTATGCATGTCTGACAACGTCGGGGCATGCTCCTTATTAGACGACAAATGGTGTCCTGGGGTATTTCCTCCCAGATCTGGACCAGGGCATCACTAAGCTCCTGGACAGGTGCAACCTGGAGGCGTTGAATGGACCGAAATATGATATCCCAGAGGTGTTCTTTTGGATTTAGATCAGGCAAGCGCGGGGGCCATTCAATGATATCAATTCCTTCATCCTCCAGAAACTGCCTGCATACTCTTGCCACATGAGGCCAGGCATTGTCATGCACCAGGAGGAACCCAGGACCCACTGCACCAGCATAGGGTCTAACAATGGGTTCAAGGATTTCATCCTGATACCTAAAAGCAGTCAGGGGCCACTGTCAAGCCTGTAGAGGTCTGTGCATCCCTACATGGATATGCCTCCCCAGACCATCACTGACCCACCACCAAAATGGTCATGATCAACAATGTTACAGGCAGCATAACGTTCTCCACAGCTTCTCCAGACTCTTTCACGTCTGTCACATGGGCTCAGGGTGAACCAGCTCCTATCTGTGAAAAGCACAGGGAGCCAGTGGTGAACCTGCCAATTCTGGTGTTCAATGGCAAATGCCAATCAAGCTCTATGGTGCCGGCAGTGAGCACAGGGCCCACTAGAGGATGTTGGTCCCTCAGGCCACCCTCATGAAGTCGGTTTCTGATTGTTTGGTCAGACACATTCACACCAGTGACCTGCCAGAGGACATTTTGTAGGTCTCTGGCAGTGCTCATCCTGTTCCTCCTTGCACAAAGGAGCAGATAGACTGTGCTGGGAGACACGGCAAACCTTCTGGCAATGGCATATATTGATGTGCCATCCTGGAGGAGTTGGACTGCCTGTGCAACCTCTGCAGGGTAGTGACACTACTGACTAGTGAAAACAGTCAGAAAAGATGAGTAGGGAAAAAAATGTCAGTGGCCTCCACTTGTAAACCCATTCCTGTTTTGGGGGTCGTCTCATTGTTGCCCATCTAGTGCACCTGTTGTTAAATTCATAACACCAAAGCAGCTGAAACTGATTAACAAGCCCCTCTGCCACTTAACTGACCAAATCAATATCCCAGGAGTTTAATTGACGTGATGCTATACTCTGATTAAAAAGTGTTCATTTTTTTTGAGCAGTGTACTAGATGTAGTAGTTTTTGTTGTGGGGTGTACTCACTTTTGCATCAACTAATTTGAGTAAAAAAGAAGATGTTGTAATCGAAGTTACATTAATAACCTTACTTTCATGTAATGAGCTAAACAAATGTGCCATAAAACTCAGTTTTGTCAAACTTTCAGAAATTGTTCTTGTGTTCATTGAGATATTGATTAAAATCTTACTTTTCAAAAGGGGTGTACTCATTTATGCTGAGCACTGTATGTATTTTATCTGCGTAATTAGCTGTTTGCCCTGATTTTGACTAGCTTTTTGAAATAAGGGTTCATGCTAAGAATTTGAAAAGTAATAGTCATCCTTTAATTTTTTTAAAGTGTTTACCTAAAGTACAGATCTAATTATTACAGAATTGTGATTGTAATCAACAGGTCAAATTCCACCAATATAAAGAGGAATGGTAGTTTCTATCAGTCACAGATGTAGTATATCCACATATGTTGCTATGATTTGGTTTGAATATTCCCAGCTGTTTTACTAATCACTATTTCCAACTTTCTTGGCAACAGTTCAGGAGGAAAAGTAAAAAAAAAAAAAATTGGCTAGCAGTGCTTCACATTGTCCTGATGGTTGACAGACTCAGTGTGTGAGCTGTGCTGGTGGCTCTGCAGCATGCTGCGATCTCTTGGACACATGGAAAATACACCAACTATTTAGATTTTGCATATCTTTGTCACTGCACTATAATCACAGTGACAGATCAGAAAACAACAAGCCAGTTAATGAGGTCTTTAAGAGAATGAACAGCATGGTGGAAAGCATCCTAGTATGAACCAGTGTGGATTTATACAACAGCACTTTGATGTATTTTAAATACAATAATTCAAGTCTTTGAAGTCAGCGGGTAATATACACTATGCTTAAACAAACACACAGATAACATCCACATTACCGTGTTTGTATATCATACAAGCTTCCCAGACACAAGTTGAATGAACTCCTAAAAACTTTGAGTGCGTGCTTGTTATTTGAAATATGCACTGAGAAAATGGTCAAATGGATGGAGCAATGCTTCGGGAGATTTCCCTTTTCTTCCTGTGCTAGAGATGCAACAGGAATTGGTAGGAAATCTCTCCAAAGTAAGGGGAAGTCCCCTCTTATAAATGCCAGCAAAACAGATTTCTCCATTGGAAGATGTCCCCTCATTTCCTGTTCCATTGACAGAGCAGGGAACATATTCAACAAAAAATCTGATGCGCGCTCACCTTCCCCACTTTACCCAAAACCAAAATGTTTGGCTTTACTCAAACCTTAAAGTGATTATAAAGATTCAAAATTTTTTTAAAATAGCAAACATGTCATACTTACATGCTGTATGTAATGCTTTTGTACTGAGCAGCCCCAATCCTCCTCTTCTCAGGTCCCCCGCCAGCACTCCTGGACCCTGCTGAGTGCCCCCAGAGCAAGCATCTTGCCCCAGGGACACTTGTGCATGCCCACCTCTCCCCTCCTTCCTTACTGGCTGTGATTAACAGCTGTGGAAGTCAATGGCTCGCACTGCTGTGTCTCAGCCAATGAGGAGGCAGAGACCCAGGAGAGCTTCTGCTCTTGTGCTCAGCGCTGGATCAGGATAGGTCTTAGGTGAGTATAAGGGAGGGGCACAGGGGGAGCTGCACACTGAAGGCTTTTAATCTACATTCATAGAATGCATGAAGGCAAAAAACCTTCAGGCTTTAGAACCACTTGAAAATTTAAAGCGGCATTCCACTCACCCTGTCAAAATATAAAAGTTAGCAGCTACAAAAACTGTAGCTGCTGACTTTTAAAAAACAGCCACTTAGCTGTCCCTCAGTCCCACGGTGTCCTCCCCGCAGCCCGTTTCACCGGCTGTCCTGTATTCCAGGAGGCCGGCATCTTCAGTGGGGTCACCTGGCTGTGACAGCTTGTGGCTTCACAGCCGGGTACCCACTGCGCATGCGCTAGTAACACTGCGCTTTATGAATGGTCCTGTAGCCTTCTGGGACCTGTCACGTGTCCCAAACGATTACAGGGAGGGAGGGAGGAAACCTTCCGCATCCGGTCGCCTAGGTGACCGGACCGGAAGTGGAAGCGGGTACCTGTCAAATTCGGGTACCCACCCCCCAAAGGTGCCAATCCTTCATGGGGAGCAGGGGAGCAGTCCATAAAGCGGAACTTCCCCTTTTGGGTGACGCTCCGCTTTAAGAGTGCTGTTTTGCCTTACTATAGTTAATGTGGTCTGTAAATGTAAATGAACCACAGCAGATTAAAATGAAGCCTCCTGCCCAACAGGTCCGTACTGTATGGCAGAGTTGTGTAAATCTCAGGACTGGATGACCAAAAATACAAATCCTTTGTTGGGTAAGACAGTTCCCATATACGCCATATAACTTTGTGCTCAAAAGTTTGCATACCCTGGAAGAAATTGTGAAATTTTGGAATTGATATTAAAAATATGACTGATCATGCCAAAAAACTGTGTTTTATTTAGGAATAGTAGTCATATGGAGCCATTTATTATCACACAGTTGTTCTTCTCCTTTTTAAAATCCTAGTGATAACAGAAATCATCAGAATGGCTCTGATCAAAAGTTCACATACCCTGGAATTTTTGGCCTTGGTACAGACGCACAAGGTGACACACATAGGTTAATATAGTAATGTGAGATCTAAAGGCATGGGGAATCTTGTGAAAATTGATGGCAAGATGAATGCAGCATGTTATCAGAAAATACTGGCAATTTGCATTCTTCTGCATGAAAGCTGCGCATGGGACACTCTTGGACTTTCCAGCATAACAATAACCCTAAGCCAAGTTGACCCTCCTGTGGTTACAGCAGGAAAAGGTGAAGGTTCTGGGGTGGCCATCAGTCTACTTACCTTAAAATCATCGAGCCACTCCAGGGAGATCTCAAATGTGTGGTTCATGCAAGATGACCAAAGACTTTGCATGACCTGGAGGCATTTTGCCAAGACGAATGGGCATATGTACCACCTAAAAGAATGTGGGGCCTCAGAGACAACTATTAGAAAAGACTGCACACTGTCATTGATGCTAAAGGGGGCAATACACAGTATTAAGAACTAAGGGTATGCAGACTTTTGAACAGGGGTCATTTCATTTGTTAACTTGTCATGTTTTATTTTATGATTGTGCCATTCTGTTATGACCTACAGATGAATATGAATCCCATAAGAAATAAAAGAAATGGGCTTTGACTTCTCACTCATGTTTTCTTCAAAAATAGTACATACTGTATACAATTCTCCAAGGGTATGCAAACTTTTGAGCACAACTGTATGTATATCATCAGTGTTTTTAATTGTTTTCCTGGAGTTCAGCCTTAGTATATCCACTGTGGTCTCTTGAGACAGCTTCCAGCTTTAAAATTTATGGTTCCCAAATCAGAAAGCAATTCTATTTTAAAACAATCTTGTTGATCCCTGAGGACCAGAACTGGAAAACAAATTGGAAAATACTGCTCTAAATAACTGTGATTCAAAGGACCTAAAAGGAAGTGTCCCTGCACAAACCACTAACTCCTGGAGATCTGGTGAATCTTTGCCCATGGATTTGGGTCCTTCTGAAAACATAGATGGGTCATCTCCAACTACAATAGATCAGATCTGTGAAATTTGGAACAGATGTTCAGCTGTTGCTCATAACAACTTGTATACGTCTTTAGTTCTAGTTTCACTTTTAAAAAAAAATTGGCTGGTAAACTACGGTCAACACATCACAATCTGCTTCCAAAGTGACACTACTGAAAGATTTAGTTGGGTTTTATTTTAACATCTTGGCGTTCTATAAAGACATTGCCTGTTTCCATATGGTAATACTTCTGTCTCTTGGAATCAGCCTGATCTTAATCATTCCTTCATATGCTGCAGGATGGAATATCGGATTGACTATAAAGCTCAACTGTAATCTTTGTTTAAAAGAGGAAATCGTTACTTTTGTCTGCCAGATTAGCTAACAGTTCATGCACAATTTACAGTATTAGATAAGAATGATAACATTGGATTTTATGTATGTTACTAGAAAGTGGATGGATTCTACATACAAGAATAATCATTAAAATGAAGAATATGAAAAAAGGAAACCACAGTTCTCTATAATTCTCTGATGTATATGTAATCAAATAAAATACATGATGTATACATTTTGTGTTTAATATATATTTACCCTACAGATGATCATTTATTCTAATCACATACAAAACTGCAATAAAACTGTTCTTACAACTCATAAACAAAAAAAAAAAAGACAGGGTCAGGCTTAGTTATTATCCACAAATGTATATCACCTATACATAGGTTTGTAATGGGAATCATGATAATTGTTGACTTTATATTTTAATCACCTGTTACTCTTTAGTGTAAAGGAACGCAGACATGCATATGCTCAGTTCCCCATTAACAACTCTGGTGATCGCCCAAATTTCTTCTACTCCCCTTCGTCTGTGAGCCCCCCTTTTATTCTCCACCTTCCCCTCTCCCCTTATCATTGTCTCCTACATACCACTCCCCCTACCCCCTCACCTTGCAGAGAACGGGATGCAGGAGCATTCAGAGAATCACTTTATGCCATTTCAAGGAGCCTTCTAATTGCAGCCTCCCAGTAAACAGGCTCCAGCCCAGATGTAGGATGGGGGAACGTCCTGCCTTCCCTGGCAGATGTGAAGGGTTTATGGAAATGTCATGAAGCCTGCGAGGGGGAGGAGGGGAGTCCAGCGTGGAAGCCAGATCCACTCATTACTGATTTTGGATGTGATATTATACAAGGGGAGATGTGAAGGATGGAACGTTGAGCAGGGCCTCACATTTCTGAAGGATGGAACGTTGAACAGGGCCTCACATTTCTGTGTTCATCCAAAGCTGTTTCCCAATACATCCGTGTAATATGCACGAAACCTCGAATTCAGCAATCTGTTCTGTGTTTGGAACTAATGGCAAAGGCATGGTGATTATAATGCTGCACCTGTTCAAGGGAATGTCATCACAGAAACAAAACCTTCTGAGCTCAAGGACTCAAAACAAGGGTGGAAAGGTGAAAGGATTCCTTGAAACAGTTCCACAAATGCATGGAAGATTGTGCAGCACTAAAACAAGGCTGGGGAAGCCCGACCAAAACTGTGAAGTGACGCAAAAAAGAGCGCACCAACTTTGCGCATTATCTCAGTAAACTATGACTTTATTAAAACCCCCCTGGCGGTATTCCCGAGTGTAGCTCGGGGTTAACTTTCAGTACCAAAAGCGGTAACCCTGTGCTACACTCAGGATTACACTGCAGCATTGCTCTGGGATCCCTCCAGCACTTACCTTGTCCTTCGCTCCTGTGATGTCCCCCCTGCAGCGTCCCCGGCCTTCTCCTCCGGCTAATGCCGGCATCCGTCTTCCGGGTCCATTCCCTGCAAGTGCCGGGACGTACGGGGACGGAACGGCGGGAAATTCAAAAATGTAAAAATGTGACATTCACTCAATACACTAAAATCACATAGTATAACATTACTGTATCAAACCATTTCACATACATTTTGTCCCGAGTGCTTTGTCCTGTGCCCTGCCTGCATTTTTACTGTTCTTTCTGCCTGGAAACTGAGAAACGTCCATGGTGTCCAAAAAGCGTCCCTTTAGGTCAAAAGCAGTTTTAGACCAGCTAGAGAACAGCGATAGTAAATTAGAATCACTTGCAGAATTGAGTGATAATGATTTGTGGGGAAATTCGTCATCAGACACTGAAAACGATTTTGCGACTAAGCTCAGTGATGTGCGAACTTGGCGCTCTATTTCAAATTTGTGTTCTTGGTTTGATTATATTATTGAATTAAATGTATTCATATTATATTATTATTTTTTATAATTATTTATTATATTAAAATTTATGATTTCGTGTTTCAAATTTTATCATACCCGGGATGTTTACTAGACTCTTGTTCGGACAAATTTCAGTGAGTTATTCCTAAAAATTACAGGCCTACAATAAAAAAACAACATATTTGCATGCAAAAAAATGTACCGCTTTGAGCACAGAAATACTGACATAATCAGACCACTAGGGAGGTTAAATAAAAATAGATATACTCACAAACAAGGAAGTATAACAAGCATAAACAGATCCTCAAAGGAATTTGAAGTGTAGAGCCAGTGTAAGTCACATCACTAGGTATAGACTCTCAAAGTGATGCTGACGTGTTTTGAAGGTGGACCCTTCTCCATCATTGAGCTCTGAAGAAGAAGGGTCCCCCTTCGAAAGGCATCAGCCTCACTTTGAGAGTCTACCTTCATGATGTGACTCACACTGGCTCTCCACTTCAATTTCCTTTGAGGATCTGTTTATGCTTGTTATACTTCCTTGTTATATATATTTTTTATTTAATAAATTCATAGTTTACTGAGGTGGTGCGCAAGGTTGGTGCGCTCTTTTTTGCTTCACTTCAAGGGAATGTCATGACAAGATCACTTTAATGGCCAGTTCACACTACATGCGTTTCAGTTGATTTTTTTCGGCATCCAAAATGTACAGAAAGTAGGTTATATGGTTGTCAATGTCATAGTTCACATCAGTGATTGCAGTTCCAGTGCTTTGCGGTTGCAGAAAAATGCACTGGAACGCACATGTCCCTATTTAAATTGAAGAAAAAGGGGAAAAATGAACTGTAATGCATAACAAAACACATGGGAACAAGTAAAAAATGCATCAAAAACGCACCAGACACGTCAAAAACGTGCATGTGGAAATGCATCCAGAATGCATTTGGACTGTGTTTCTATATTGTGAACCGGCCCTGAATGTGGATGCATGTTTTATTATTTTATGTAATTTAAAGTGGACAGTTCTCCCTCAACAGAAATAAAATTGTGTTGGCTGCTGATATCACATCATCTTAGTTACTATGGAGGGAATTGACTGTTATTTACATTTACCTACAGTGAAGGAAATAAGTATTTGATCCCCTGCTGATTTTGAATGTTTGCCCACTCACAAAGAAATGATGAGTCTATGGGATGATTCCTCACTGTTCTCATGATCGTTGACACTCCACGAGGTGAGACCTTGCATGGTGCACCAGACCTAGGGAAACTGACAGTTGTTTTGTGTTTCTTCCATTTGCGAATGATTGCACCAACTGTTGTCACCTTCTCACCAAGCTGCTTGGCAATACTTTGGTAGCCCAGTCCAGCCTTGTGTAGGTCTACAATCTTGTCCCTGACATCCTTGGACAGCTCTTTGGTCTTTGCCATGGTGGAGAGTTTGGAATCTGATTGTTTGATTGCTCCTGTGGACAGGTGTCTTTTATACAGGTAACAAAATGAGATTAGCAGCACTCCCTTTAAGAGACTGCTTCTAATCTCAGCTTGTTACCTGTATGAAAGACACCTGGTAGCCAGAAATCCTGCTGAATGATAGGGGATCATATACCTATTTCCCTCATGAACATGCAAATCAGTGCATAATTTGTTGGACATGCATTTCCTTTCAATTTTCTGTTGCTATTCTGTCTCTCGGTGTTAAGATACACCTACCATTCGATTTTTAGACTGATCATTTCTTTGTGAGTGGGCAAACATTCAAAATCAGCAAGGGATCAAATATGTATTTCCTTCACTGTACATTGCATTTCCTGGTCTCTAGAGGTGCTGGTAATATAGCCAGGGCCTCACAAATGCCTCCTGACGCCTCCAATATTTTTCATTTACACAGATGATGCTCAGTGTCACATGGGCACAGGGGTGAGTTAGAACGTCAAGAAGTAGGAGGAGATCGAATCATCTGTTTTCCTTGAATGGCCAGAGGAGATAAGAAAAGAAATGGGGGAATCAATCCAGCGAAGCCTGGGGATAATTTTTGAAAAAACATTGACTGTACTAGTAAAAACAATGACTGTAATATTGAAAATTAGGTCATCTGTTTTAGTTAGCTTATGTCATTTCCCCCCAAATGAAATATTAAGATATCAGGGGGTGGCCAAATTTGATGCAACCTACCTATCTCAAAAACTCAATGCTCCCATGCCATACCCTTTCTACCACCCCAAAATACTTTAAATATACAAGTCTTTTTAAATAAAAAAAAAAGCAAGGCTAATTTTTTTAGTACAGCTTTCTTGTTGCTCTCCTCTAAGCTCAAAATATGATGAAATGTCGAACAATCCAAATAATGCAGGACTGACCTGAAATGATGATTCAAATCAATGTTGTAAGCTGGGCACACTGGGTTCTTGCTAAAGTGGCCGACATTTGGTCAATGTGTACAGCTGTCTCTCCATAAGAAGCCAGTCTAATGACTGGCATTTGTCAAAAGGACATGCTGGAAATGCAGAATCCAATTAGCGCTGGCAACCAATGGCTGCCAATGTTGATCGGTGTGTTCTGAGGGGGGGGAAATCTCCACACCAAAATTGCTTTTGCTGGTACAGCGATCTCTCAGTTTTTTTTTTGTGCAGCCTGCTGGGTTGAATGAAAAAAAAAAAAACTAGCAGTGTGTACCAGGCATTAGGGCGAATATATCATTTATAGCTAATAGAATTCCATCTGCCTAGTTTCTTAACAGTACCGGCTTCCAAATCTATTCTAGACACCTGTGTGTCTGCCCTGATTTGAAAAGAATGGGAAGACAAATGCAGATGATCTCATTTGAGCACATTCAAGCATTTCTGTTAAACTAAACCACAAAAGTAGATGGTGCCATTGATTTCCTAATATTCTCACCAATTATATTTACAAGCAATTTATACAATTATAGGAGATACTGCTACATCTGTGAAAAGACAAAAATCCTTGTCTAAAATAAACTCACACTGTCAAACGGAATGTCCAAATTATCTAAAATGTTATACCATATAATAATATCCTACCTAATATTACTGTTGATCCTAATGTGTGGATGGGGCCATTTTAAACCTGAAATTGAAAAGTATAAATGCTTAGAAATTTGGTCAACTGGTAAAATTCTACAGGCGTACCTCAGTTTACGAACGCCTCGGTTAATGTAATTTTCGGTTTCCGAATGAAAATCCATTGAAAATAATGCCTCGGTTTACAAATTTGTTTTGCAATACAAATGGATTAATTGGTTTTCAATGCATTTATGATTTTTTTTAAGCATGTCCCTGTACAATATGTATGCCTTTAAAGTGCACTTTATAAAGAGTTTTGAACAGATAAGACTTTTTTTTTTACTTTTTTCTGACCTCCGGAACGGATTAATTGGTTTTCAATGCATTTACAAATTAATTTTTAATCATGTCCCTGTATTGTATTTATGTCTTTCTTTTTTTTTTTACTTTTTTCTGACCTCCGGAACGGATTAATTGGTTTTCAATGCATTTACAAATTAATTTTTAATCATGTCCCTGTATTGTATTTATGTCTTTAAAATGCACTTTAAAAAGAGTTTTGAACTTTTTTAAACTTTTTTCTGATCTCTGAAATGGATTAATTGGTTTTCAATGCATTCCTACGCCTGTAGTGGCAAAAACTAAAAGGCGCAAAAGAGACTGCATCTATTTTAAAATGAACTTTCTCTTTCTAATGATTGAAAGCAGTAACATTTCTGATCTACTACCCTTTTTATCAAGCAGCTTGAACTACATATTTCTAGTGTCAATTGTGATGCCCAAATATTCCACACAAGTAGTAGAACATTGCACAGGGAGGCATCTGTAAAAGAAAAACATATCATCAAAATAGAAATCCTAAAGAGTTAGAGCTGATTCACACATGTGCAGTGCGGATTGAAGCTCAGGTTTCACAGCTAATTGGTGCAGTAGTTGTTCACAGGTTCATGTCAGATTTACATCAGGTTCAGGACAGGATTAGCTCAGGATTATCCTGCTCACACATATGCAGTTTAGGAACGGTTCCCATAGAAGTCAATAGCCTGCAATCCGCACTTGAACTGGACCGCACTGGTCAGAAATCATACATGACTCTTTTTAAAACCGCACTGAATCTGCACCGCCAGTGCACCGAACATATGTGAACAGGCACCATAGGAAGTAATGTTATTTCATATGTCATGCAGATTGGATGTGGTTCAAACCAAATGAATGGGCACTTGAAACACTGTAGATTAATTGGAAGTAATATAAACTCCAACTTTATGTTTACATTAACTAGTAAAGAAATCTTTCCCTAAAAGACTAATTTTTGTCAAAGTTTCATGAAAAGATGTGTACATTACTGATAATTCATCATCTATTTGATCATTTAATGAATCACCTTTTGGAAAAGACAGATAAATTATTCTATAGGATTTCTTCTTTTTTTTGAGAACTACTCATAAGAGGAATATTCTAAAATGAATAAAAAGATGGTGTATCAAAAGAGCCTGCAACTCTGCCTTTGTCTCTTTTAAAATGTTTTCTCTAACTATAACAGCTACACTTTTTGCAAAATTTAAATTATTAACAATTGTGCAACCGGTACCATCAAACCTCGGTAAGGAAAAAACTTTTGCTAAAATCGTTAAAGTGTTACTAAACCCAGGACCCTGCATTCACTATATCTGGTCTCCCACAGTACACACAACATGGAAATGCAATTATTTTATAAATATAAACTGCTAAATACCTTTTCTCATCAGCAATTAGAGCAGTCATGTGACCAGGGGCGGACTGACAACTCATGGGGCCCCTGGGCAATAGGGGATCATGGGGCCCCTGTGTCCTTGCCCAAACTCAAAAAAGCCTATGAAAAAGGTACCAGGGGCATCTCATGGGGCCCCCTACTGACCCCGGGCCCTCGGGCAGTGCCCGAGTTTCCAAATGGTCAGTCCGCCCCTGCATGTGACTCATATCAGTGTCCAGTGGAGCATGTAGGAAGAGTTTTCATGCTCCTGCAGAAGGATGCAGGACCCCTGATGTTTGTCTGGACAGTGCTGATTGGCCCTGAGCTGATCACATGCACTCTCCCAAGAAAAAAAAAATAAAACTCTCTACCAATACACATCAAACTGAACATGTGCAGCCTGCCCTAGAGCCTCTGTTCTATCAGGAAATATTTAGGAGACACTGGAAGAAGAAGAGGAATAGAGATAAGAGGATCAAACATCCTTTTTACACAATGCAGAGGATTAACCCCTTCGGTTCCACAGTGAGTATAACAAACATGCTTTACTGCATATACAGACTGATTTTACTGTTGTGGGTTTAGTAACACTTTAACAATTGATCCATCTTCCAATTTGGGTATAACTGAATGGCAAAATTCTTTCCAGCTTCACCATGAATGCCACCTTCCAGAAACAGCTCCCTCCCTTGGTGCTGATTTTCTATAGCCATTATTGAAAACATTTTGATACTGGGTGAACTTCTAAACAATAAGTACATTCATGCCCATACCTGCAAGAGTTTGAACACTTACTGTACGTTGCCTATCATTTAAATAGAATAACAAATTCCCGTTTTGTAGACAGATGGCACAGTTTCAACATTATTAATAGGTTGCGTAAAGACTAATGCAGGCCATAGACGGTTCGAACATTGGCCGATTTTTCGTCCGAAAAATGAAACATCGTTCATTCTCTAATCCAATGTTACCACCAATGATTTCGAAAATCAGCCATTTTTCACGAATTTTCAAGCATGCCCGATAACGAAATGAGGAGGAACTACGATTATTCTTTCGGACGAAAAATCGACCGATGTTCGAACCGTCTATGGCTTGCATTACGATCTTTGAGGCAGAAAAAAAATTAACCCAGAGACCCATCTTTTTGTACCCTATCTTAGATTTATGGCTAATTTCTGCCTGAAGGATTCATTGTTAAAAAAAAAAAAGAAAAGCCTTCAAAATTGTTGTATGCCTCAGAAACTGTATCTATATATTGAAAAAGACCTTGACATTTCTCAGGAAACTTTTCACAAATTTTACTTGAATAGATGCAAAAATTCTGTAACCAGTTTTTAAAATTTCTGGTTAACCACTTCAAGTCCGGACACTTTCACCCCCTTCCTGTTCAGGCCAATTTTCAGCTTTCAGTGCCATCACACTTTGAATGACAATTGCGCGGTCATGCAACACTGTACACATATAAATTTTTTAGCATTTTTTTGAGACAGATAAAACTTTATTTTGATGGTATTTATTAAACCCTGAGATTTTTATTTTTTTGCTATATAAAGGAAAAAGTCCAAACATTTTGAAAAAAAGGTGTTTTTCTGGTCAAAATGTATTCAGATATCTTTTTAGTAAAAACAAAAATAACCCAAATTAGTATATAATCACAAATTATAATTTTTCAAAAATGTGTTTTACATTTTTATTTTTTTGTTATATTATTATTTGTGTTTTTTTTTTTTACATACTGTCACCCTAGCAGTACAGTGTCATCATAGTGACACTGTACTACTTGTGGAGGTGATGGATATTTTTTTTCTTTTTTTGCACTGATTACTTTTAACACCCATAAAGGCTGTAAAAGCAATAATTTCTCCTTCCCTCTGCATGTATTCTTGCAGCCATTAAGAAATACTGTGAGAGCCGTGATTGGTCACAGCTTATCACATGGTACAAGGCTGTTGTGAATAGCCTTGTACCATTTGACTTCTGTGATCATTCACAGATTTCACAAGTAGTAAGCAATGATGTCTGAAAGTGACATGTTGCTTACTACTATTCATGTGATCACTGATTGGCCAATCAGTGATCACATGAATCGGGACCTCACACAGTACATCGATCGGTGTTCCACTGTGTCCGGATCGCGGTACCGCACGCTCCCAGGGAGCGGGCACAGGCAATGAATGTGGGAGCCGTTTAGAAACGGCCACCCACTTCGACACTGCTTCCGTCTGACCGTTTATGTACATGGGCTGGACGGGAAGTAGTTAAAGGCAACACTACCCTCATCAGACTTGTTTATTTTTAACAATAAATTATTTTGAAGTTGGGAGTAACAAAGGCAAATCAATGAACTCCCCGTGCCAATTTCTTTCTGAACCCCTTTGCGCCTTAGGGTAAAACAAATGCTAACGCCTAACCACAATTTTGCAACTTTGACATGTGTTAGTAAAACTGTACATATCACCACAACTACTCTGTACAGCCAGGTGGATTATAACTTGTTTTTTTTTTTCAGAATAAATCGGGCGCTCATTTGGTGGTACAGGGTAATGGATATCTCCTGATTTTCTTATTGTCAAAGGAAAAATGGTCCAAAATAGTAAAAAAAAATTTTTTTTTAAATTTAGCTGTAAATTTCTGCAAATTCTGTAAATTTAGCTGTAAATAATCTACCACCAAAGAACAACCCAAAAAATGTTCCTGCTCCTGACGATCGCAGCGATACTACCTATGTGTATGTTAGTTGTTTGTACCCATAGCACAGCTCAGAAACAATAATGCAAATGTTGCTTTTTTTAATCCTACCGAAAACGCACTGACATTACCTGACACTGATACTAATTAAAAACATTTTTTTTAAAGTCCTGCCCCAAAAAATGATGGCCTTGACCCAGACACTTACCCTGGCACTGACCTAAATCAAACCTTGATCTAGGTATTTTTTTTTCTTTTGTTATTATTATTATTTTACACACTGTTGGTTTTTTTCTCTCTGAAAGGAGAGCGATACAATGTGTCTCTCTCCTTCATTTAGAGAGAGAAAACACGGGGGCGGGCTTCACAGTGACTAATCACTGTGGTAGCCAATCAGAGACTATCACAGAGATCAGGTGACCTGGAATCAGCAGTTCCGGGTCCCGATCGTTGGTACGGGACTTGGGGCTGTCGGTGAGACCCCAGTCTCTGTGCTGGAAGCCCGTCGAGTGGTGCGCTCCCAGAACAAAGACATATACCCAAATATGTGGCCCCATGGAAAAAGCCCAGTCCACTGGGGCCACATATTTACGTATGTTAGGCGGAAAGGGGATAATATTGGCTGAAAGCAGGACCGGAGCTAGACTATTTTGTGCCCTAGGCAACACCAGCTACTTGCAACCCCCCCACCCAAAAACAGGAATAAAACTGGAAAATATTTTTTCTATAATTCCATAAAGCCATCATCAGAGTATACCAGCTCTGTATGTGGAAGACAAGAAGAAGAAAATGTATTAAGCAAGCGATGTTAAACACTCACAAGAAAGAAATAAAATGTCACTTATCACCGATAATGGTCACTGTCAGCCATGTGGGTCTGGCGCCATGGATGGAGAGACGGAGAGATGCCAGGATGCCGCTTGCCAACCGGAAGTGCCAGGGCCAGCTTGAAATGCACATGAGGCGGACTTGACATCACAGGGGGATGGTCCGGTGCCTTAGAGGACAGGCTATACACTCAGAGCTCTCTGCTCCTTCTAGAGGCCTGGAAGCACACTGCTTTGTCCCACTACTTTTGGGCACAGCAGTGGCTAGGCAGACTACAAATACCAGCATGACATTTTTTTTGCAACAATTCAATTAAAGTAGGAAAAGCAAAGAGAACATAAAACCAGAGGTAAAAAAACACTCTATGTGAAACAATTCTCATCAAGCAGGAGAACAGGGAAACAGTGGCTGTGCCCTAGGTGGCAGTACACCCTAGGCAGCTGCCTAGTTCGCCTAATGGTTGCAGCGGCCCTGGCTGAAAGGTGAAAACCTAAAATTTTCACAAGGCATAGATTCTCTCAGCAAATGTCAGGAATATTGTAGATATTTTACATGGACACTTAAAACACCAACATTACTTTCAGACGCAGTATTAGGACTTTAAATAATTGCATCAGGAACACTAGGTGCTGTGCTGCACACAGCTGGAGAATTAACAGAAACACTCAAATTGCTGCAGCAGACGTATTACTATACTCATTAATTTGATAAGTGACTCCGTTAAATTACACAGCAAATTTAGTTGGGAGTACACAACCTGTAACTGCAGCCCGGGCTGTGAGCAGATGACTGGAACTCTTTCACCTTCTTCCTGCACAGAAATAGCTGCTGGGGAATGGCCTCTATGGCACCCAATGCTCTGCAATCTTCATCTTTGTGGGGACCAAGATGACAGGCTGGCAGCCCCTTCTCCTGGCCCCAGCATCACTTGTAGCCTTGACAATGACAGCCTATTCAAGGGGGCCAGCTGTGAATAGCTCCACCTTTCTCTATTCCTTCAACCACATCTCCGCAGCTTGCTGCACACTGAGAGTCGGCACCAACTGTCAATCAGGCAGCTGGATGGATCCCAACAATATGGTTGGGATTCTTCCAGAGCCTGGAGTGGTTCTGTAATTTCAGCAGACAGCAAGCTTTAGCTGATTCTGGGTCACAGGAAAGCAAACGTAAATGCACTCTTGTGACCCAGAAGAGAAGTATGGCCAAAAAAGCTTAGATCATACTTCCCTTTTAATCCGTAAATACACGACTGTAATGGCAGACACCTGCCGACATATCTATCTATTGACTATATTTTATTATCTGCCTCTTTCTCTCTAATCTAGCCATCTGTCTGTATTGATGGTATAACAATTGTTCTATGTTTCTAGGATATTGCAGCAGTGGAAGAGGAAACCAACCAGAGGGTCTCAAGGCAGCTGGGGGCACACCGTCAGCAGTCAAGTTGGATTTCCATGGATGATGAGATTCTATGTCACTCATGGAGGTGCACTAATGGCAGGGCAGTAGCCCCTTCACCCTTGTGTAAGGATATGTCACAGTATCCACACTATACTACAGGTCTCTCCGCTGAGCATGAAATGCAGGCCACAGATGAGGTTAATTTATCTTGTGGGTGCATTCAACGGGTAGATCTTCCCCCTTCATGGGTGATCCACACAACAGCCATTGCCACAACCTGCACTCCTCATCCCTGGGCACCCGTGCACCCCTACTGTCACGTACCTGATAGAAATCTGAATTGACGAAGTCAGCCTCTCTTTTATCTCCAACCCAGGCCCCACTGAAGGTGGAACAGATGGTGCCGAGGGACAGGAGAAACACGAGTGTCTGCAGATATTGATTTCAGAACTTGCGGCTGGAGGTGTAACCTCGGTAAATCAAGCAGGGCATCCAGTCAGGAACAGAGGAGATGCTGGAACGGCCAGCTGAGGATAAGGAAGCATTCCACTGGAACTGCAATATCTGGGTACGTGGCTTGCCGGAACTTCTGAAAAGCATGAGGCCAGAACACACCGTGACAACCGGAGCTGATATAATGGATAGCCAGGACAAGCACTCAGCAGGACTGTAGAGCCAAACTAGAGCCAGAAGCATATTCAGAGTAATAGCCAGGGTCAGCAACGAGCAGGCAATGAGGTACCGGAACAACAGACAGGGACAAGGTCAGAAGGAAGCCAGGATCAGAAACCGATGAGCAGAAACATAAATAGAATCCAAGAGCAGGTCAACGGCAAGCCGGGTCAGTAACTGATACACACAGGATACAGCAGGCTCTTTTAAATAGTCCGTCTGGTGCCAGAAACTGTGGGCACGCTCCCGCGAGCGTGCACCTGCATGCGTGCATGCGTGAGCCTATGTTAATCTTTATTAGCAATGCGCTCGTGCTCATTTCTATGCGTGATGTTGCGCGCATGCGCACTTCTATGCACCAGTCGCCTTACATGAATTCCCTTACACCTACTCACCTTGCCCTGTTTTATCCTTCGTACCCCCATCCACATTCCTACACTACCCATTCTTCTAACCCAAGCCCTGTCCCCCAATCCCCCTGTGACAGGGTCTTTCCCTGCTCTATGCCCCCTCACCCGGTACCCATTTCCTCCATTAAAATCTTTAAAGTTTATATAAATATTTCTTGAAACTGTTAATTAATGTTTTCTTTATTTTCTTTCAATGAAACGTTCTGATTCAGCCAACAGTAAGCCCACAGATGAGACAAGTGTATCTGCGTGCCCCAGCTGTTTGCTGAAGAACTGTGAGGACAACCTTCCACAATTCCATTCTGAAGTCATTTTATATTTCGGATGACATTTAAACAGTTTATCCATGCTGTAAAAGAACAAATGGTTTGATCATGCTGTAACAGTTAGAACACCATAGAACGTTAACTTTTACAACGTGGAAAAATGTTTAAAACTCGTAAGAAATATAAAATGACTTCAAGCAACAGGATGCATAGTAAACAGTGAAGATATGTGTGTTCTGGCAGAGCACTGTGAACTGAAGTTGCTAAAGCAGAAAAGACACCCTGTTGCTTTAAGCCATTTATATTTGGTATGACTTCTAAATAGTTTATCCATGCAGTAACAGACGGCCATAGTGTTTTATATTTTACAGAAAAGGTGCCAAAATATAATTTGAATATAAATATATGCAACTGATAATAAAGCAAAAGAAATGGATGAATAATTTTACATGTTTAAATGCATAAACACATTTTCGCACGTTGGCAGGTACCAATTGTTCACTGCATTGCATTATGTGTGTTAATGTCTGGGAGCATTGGGGTTAACTGCGTGCATTGGCATGTCAGCCGTAGACTAGGTCACATCCTGCTAGAGTGGTGTATATACATAGGAAGAAGTGCCCCGAATGTGGGTGGTTGGTTGTGTGGTTGGAAGTCATAGGAAGTAAGGAGGCTCCATAGACGCTACGACGTAGAAATACAACATTGGGTGCAATTTATTTGAGATGGGACCAGGCGGTAGAGACCGATAGCCAATTACAGTGGGGCAAAAAAGTATTTAGTCAGCCACCAATTGTGGAAGTTCTCCCACTTAAAAAGATGAGAGAGGCCTGTAGTTGGCATCATAGGTAGACCTCAACTATGAGAGACAAAATGAGAAAAAAAATCCAGACAATCACATTGGCTGATTTGGAAAGAATTTATTTGCAAATTATGGTGGAAAATAAATATTTGGTCACCTACAAACAAGCAGGATTTCTGGCTCTCACAGACCTGTACCTTCTTCTTTAAGAGGCTCCTCTGTCCTGCACTCATTACCTGTATCAATGGCACCTGTTTGAACTTGTTATCAGTATAAAAGACACCTGACCACAACCTCAAACAGTCACACTCCAAACTCCACTATGGTGAAGACCAAAGAGCTGTCAAAGGACACCAGAAACAAAATTGTAGACCTGCACCAGGCTGGGAAGACTGAATCTGCAATAGGCAAGCAGCTTGGTGTGAACAAATCAACTGTGGGAGCAATAATTAGAAAATGGAAGACATACAAGACCACTGATAATCTCCCTCGATCTGGGGCTCCACGCAAGATCTCACCCTGTGGGGTCAAAATGATCCCAAGAATGGTGAGCAAAAATCCCAGGACCACACAGGGGGACCTAGTGCATGACCTGCAGAGAGCTGGGACCAATGTAACAAAGGCTACCATCAGTAACACACTACGCCGCCAGGCACTCAGATCCTGCAGTGCCAGACGTGTCCCCCTGCTTAAGCCAGTACATGTCCCGGCCCGTCTGAAGTTTGCTAGAGAGCATTTGGATGATCCAGAAGAGGATTGGGAGAATGTCATATGGTCAGATGAAACCAAAATAGAACTGTTTGGTAGAAACACAACTCGTCGTGTTTGGAGGAGAGAGAATGCTGAGTTGCATCCAAAGAACACCATACCTACTGTGAAGCATGGGGGTGGCAACATCATGCTTTGGGGCTGTTTCTCCGCAGAGGGACCAGGACGACTGATCCATGTACAGGACAGAATGAATGGGGCCATGTATCGTGAGATTTTGAGTGCAAACCTCCTTCCATCCGCAAGGACATTGAAGATGAAACGTGGCAGCGTCTTCCAACATGACAATGATCCCAAACATACCACCCGGGCAACAAAGGAGTGGCTTCGTAAGAAGCATTTCAAGGTCCTGGAGTGGCCTAGCCAGTCTCCAGATCTCAACCCCATAGAAAACCTTTGGAGGGAGTTGCCCAGCGACAGCCCCAAAACATCACTGCTCTAGAGGAGATCTGCATGGAGGAATGGGCCAACATACCAGCAACAGTGTGTGCCAACCTTGTGAAGACTTACAGGAAACGTTTGACCTCTGTCATTGCCAACAAAGGATATATAACAAAGTATTGAGATGAACTTTTGATATTGACCAAATACTTATTTTCCACCATAATTTGCAAATAAATGCTTTCCAAATCAGCCAATGTGATTGTCTGGATTTTTTTTCTCATTTTGTCTCTCATAGTTGAGGTCCACATATGATGCCAATTACAGGCCTCTCTCATCTTTTTAAGTGGGAGAACTTGTACAGTTGGTGGCTGACTAAATACTTTTTTGCCCCACTGTATATGGAGGTGATCATTCTAAAGGTATGGGCACCATTGCACCAGCTAAACCATTGCTAAAGCCTACACTACCTCAGAGAGACTGTTGCTGTGAGCAATGTGATTCCCGTGAATTTATACTGTAACCATTAAGTGTTACTAAAGCACAACAGTAAAATCAGTCTATATATGCAGTAAAGCATGCTTGATATACTCACTGTAGAACCTAAGGTGTTAATCCTCTGCATTGTGTAAAAATGCTGTTTGATCCTGTCTTCTCTGATCCTCCCCTTCTTCCAGTGTCCCCCTCTTATCTCCTGATAAGAAATTTCATGTGGAGACACTCTGCACATGTTCAGTTTGGTGTTTATTGCTAGAGAGGTTTTTTTTTCTTGGGAGAGTGCATGTGATCAGCACATATAGTAAGCTTTTACAGCAGCATAAGAAGGAAAAAAAACCCTAGGCTTTAATATCACTTTAGGAGGATTTATTATTGTTTTCACTCTGAAGTGCTTGGCAAAACCTAATATATGCACTGACATTGTGGTTTTTGTACCTAGGCACACCCGATGTGTACATTTATGTATGTCTCTACCTGGGCGTGGGGCTTTTTTTTGTTTTTTTTTATGTATTGTGTGTTTTTTACATTTTTGTACTTATTTTAAACTTTTACACTTAACTGTATTACACTTTTACACGTAACTTTATTGCTATCGTTTTAAAACTGATAGCTCCCTATGTGATAGCATAGCAGAAATGAGAGGTCCTTGTTAAGTGAGGTTACCAGTTTTTCAAAATGAAATTTGGGGACACCCTACTGACTATGCTGACATTTAACCAGACCCCCATTCCATTTATAGCAAAACTCGAAAAATCATACCACATTTTTAACAAATTCTGAAACAATTGGTCACAGTCTTTTGTAACAAGAGGCAAACATTCAAGGTATGAAGACAAAATAAAATGGGCACCAGGAGTAGGGAAATGATGTGGCATGCTATGTGTGATGAAGTAAATTGCTGGTGTGGCAAATTGAAGAATGGACGAAGAGCGGAGGTCAGGTATTAGTAAAGCACGAAGAACAGAAGTCAGATGTAAGTAAATCTAGGAGAGCTAAGGTCAGATGTAAGTAAAGCTGGGAGAGCTAAAGTCAGATGTAAGTGAAGCTAGGAGAGCTAAGGTCAGATGTAAGCAAAGCTAGGAAAGCTAAGGTCAGATGTAAGCAAAGCTAGGAGAGCTAAGGTCAGATGTAAGCGAAGCTAGGAGAGCTAAGGTCAGATGTAAGCGAAGCTAGGAGAGCTAAGGTCAGATGTAAGCAAAGCTAGGAGAGCTAAGGTCAGATGTAAGTAAAGCTAGGAGAGCTAAGGTCAGATGTAAGCAAAGCTAGGAGAGCTAAGGTCAGATGTAAGTGAAGCTAGGAGAGCTAAGGTCAGATGTAAGCGAAGCTAGGAGAGCTAAGGTCAGATGTAAGCAAAGCTAGGAGAGCTAAGGTCAGATGTAAGTAAAGCTAGAAGAGCTAAGGTCAGATGTAAGTGAAGCTAGGAGAGCTAAGGTCAGATGTAAGCGAAGCTAGGAGAGCTAAGGTCAGATGTAAGCGAAGCTAGGAGAGCAGAGGTCAGATGTAAGTAAAGCTAGAAGAGCTAAGGTCAGATGTAAGCAAAGCTAGGAGAGCTAAGGTCAGATGTAAGCAAAGCTAGGAGAGCTAAGGTCAGATGTAAGCAAAGCTAGGAGAGCTAAGGTCAGATGTAAGCAAAGCTAGGAGAGCTAAGGTCAGATGTAAGTGAAGCTAGCAGAGCTAAGGTCAGATGTAAGCGAAGCTAGGAGAGCTAAGGTCAGATGTAAGTAAATCTAGGAGAGCTAAGGTCAGATGAAAGTAAATCTAGGAGAGCTAAGGTCAGATGAAAATAAATCTAGGAGAGCGAAGGTCAGATGAAAGTAAAGCTAGGAGAGCTAAAGTCAGATGTAAGTAAAGCTAGGAGAGCTAAAGTCAGATGTAAGTAAAGCTAGGAGAGTATAGGTCAGATGTAAGTAAAGCTAGGAGAGCTAAAGTCAGATGTAAGTAATGCTATGAGAGCTAAAGTCAGATGTAAGTAAATCTAGGAGAGCTAAAGTCAGATGTAAGTAAATCTAGGAGAGCTAAAGTCAGATGTAAGTAAATATAGGAGAGCTAAGGTCAGATGTAAGTAAAGCTAGGAGAGCTAAAGTCAGATGTAAGTAAATCTAGGAGAGCTAAGGTCAGATGTAAGTAAAGCTAGGAGAGCTAAAGTCAGATGTAAGTAAATCTAGGAGAGCTAAAGTCAGATGTAAGTAAATATAGGAGAGCTAAGGTCAGATGTAAGTAAAGCTAGGAGAGCTAAAGTCAGATGTAAGTAAATCTAGGAGAGCTAAGGTCAGATGTAAGTAAAGCTAGGAGAGCTAAAGTCAGATGTAAGTAATGCTAGGAGAGTAGAGGTCAGGTGTAAGTAAATCTAGGAGAGCTAAGGTCAGATGTAAGTAAAGCTAGGAGAGCTAAAGTCAGATGTAAGTAAAGCTAGGAGAGCTAAGGTCAGATGTAAGTAAATCTAGGAGAGCTAAGGTCAGATGTAAGTAAAGCTAGGAGAGCTAAGGTCAGATGTAAGTAAAGCTAGGAGAGCTAAGGTCAGATGTAAGCAAAGCTAGGAGAGCTAAAGTCAGATGTAAGTGAAGCTAGGAGAGCTAAGGTCAGATGTAAGTAAAGCTAGGAGAGCTAAAGTCAGATGTAAGTGAAGCTAGGAGAGCTAAAGTCAGATGTAAGTAAAGCTAGGAGAGTAGAGGTCAGATGTAAGTAAAGCTAGGAGAACTAAGGTCAGATGTAAGTAATGCTAGGAGAGTAGAGGTCAGATGTAAGTAAAGCTAGGAGAACTAAGGTCAGATGTAAGTAATGCTAGGAGAGTAGAGGTCAGATGTAAGTGAAGCTAGGAGAGCTAAGGTCAGATGTAAGTAATGCTACGAGAATAGAGGTCAGGTGTAAATAATACTGGGAGAGCAGAGGTCAGGTGTAAACAAGGCATGGACAGCAGAGGTCAGGTGTAAGTGACATATGGAGAGGAGAGGTCAGATGTAAGTAAAGCTAGGAGAGCTAAAGTCAGATGTAAGTAAATCTAGGAGAGCTAAGGTCAGATGTAACTAATGCATGGAGAGCAGAGGTCAGGTGTAAACAAGGCATGGACAGGAGAGGTCAGGTATAAGTAACACATGGAGAGAAGGAGAGGTCAGGTGCAAATAATGGTAGTAAAAATAAAATGAACACCTATACAAAATATAAAAAACTGGAATAAAAAATAATGATAAATAAATGCATGCTGCTGTGAACCAAACCAATAGTGTTACATAAACTCAAATACCATTAAACAGCACTTGTCTGATGGGCTGTTTGAAAGTATTTTAGTAAGTAATGTTAAGAGAGCAGAGGTCAGGTATGAGTAAGGCATGGAGAGCAGAGGTCAGGTGGGAGCAGAGGTCAGATATGAGTAAGGCATGGAGAACAGAAGTCAGATGGGAGTAAGGCATGGAGAGCAGAGGTCAGGTGTGAGTAAGGCATGGAGAGAAGAGGTCAGGTGGGAGCAGAGGTCAGGTGTGAGTAAGGCATGGAGAACAGAGGTCAGATGGGAGTAAGGCATGGAGAGTAGAGATCAGGTATGAGTAAGGCATGGAGAACAGAGGTCAGGTGGGAGCAGAGGTCAGATATGAGTAAGAGCATGGAGAACAGAGGTCAGATGGGAGTAAGGCATGGAGAGCAGAGTTCAGGTATGAGTAAGGCATGGAGAGCAGAGTTCAGGTATGAGTAAGGCATGGAGAGCAGAGGTCAGGTGTGAGTAAGGCATGGAGAGCAGAGGTCAGGTGGGAGCAGAGGTCAGATATGAGTAAGGCATGGAGAACAGAGGTCAGATGGGAGTAAGGCATGGAGAGCAGAGGTCAGGTGTGAGTAAGACATGGAGAGCAGAGGTCAGGTATGAGTAAGGCATGGAGAACAGAGGTCAGGTGTGAGTAAGGCATGGAGAGCAGAGGTCAGGTATGAGTAAGGCATGGAGAGCGGAGGTCAGGTGTGAGTAAGGCATGGAGAGCAGAGGTCAGGTATGAGTAAGGCATGGAGAGCGGAGGTCAGGTGTGAGTAAGGCATGGAGAACAGAGGTCAGATGGGAGTAAGGCATGGAGAGCGGAGGTCAGGTATGAGCAAGGCATGGAGAACAGAGTTCAGGTGTGAGTAAGGCATGGAAAGCGGAGGTCAGGTGGGAGTAAGGCATGGAGAACAGAGTTCAGGTGTGAGTAAGGCATGGAGAGCAGAGGTCAGGTGTGAGTAAGGCATGGAGAGCAGAGGTCATGTGTGCGTAAGGCATGGAGAGCAGAGGTCATGTGTGAGTAAGGCATGGAGAACAGAGGTCAGGTGTGAGTAAGGCATGTAGAGCAGAGGTCAGGTGGGAGTAAGGCATGTAGAGCAGAGGTCAGGTGGGAGTAAGGCATGGAGAACAGAGGTCATGTGTGAGTAAGGCATGGAGAGCAGAGGTCAGGTGTGAGTAAGGCATGGACAGCAGAGGTCAGGTGTGAGTAAGGCATGGAGAGCAGAGGTCAAGTGTGAGTAAGGCATGGAGAGCAGAGGTCAGGTGTGAGTAAGGCATGGAGAGCAGAGGTCAGGTGTGAGTAAGGCATGGAGAGCAGAGGTCAGGTGTAAGTAACGCTAGGAGAGGAAATGTTAGGTGTTAGTAATGCATGGAGAGCAGAGGTCAGGTATGAGTTAGGCATAGAGAGCAGAGGTCAGATGGGAGTAAGGCATGGAGAGCAGAGGTCAGGTGTGAGTAAGGCATGGAGAGCAGAGGTCAGATGTGAGTAATGCATGGAGAGCAGAGGTCAGGTGTGAGTAAGGCATGGAGAATAGAGGTCAGGTGTGAGTAAGGCATGGAGAACAGAGGTCAGGTGGGAGTAAGGCATGGAGAACAGAGGTCAGGTGGGAGTAAGGCATGGAGAGCAGAGGTCAGGTGTGAGTAAAGCATGGAGAGTAGAGGTCAGGTATGAGTAAGGCATGGAGAACAGAGGTCAGGCGTCAGTAAGGCATGGAGAGCAGAGGTCAGGTGGGAGTAAGGCATGGAGAACAGAGGTCAGGTGTGAGTAAGACATGGAGAGTAGAGGTCAGGTGGGAGTAAGGCATGGAGAGTAGAGGTCAGGTGGGAGTAAGGCATGGAGAGCAGAGGTCAGGAGCAATAAGGCGCCAAGAGGAGACGTCAAGTGTAACACATGGAGAGCAGAGGTCAGGTGTGAGTAAGGCATGGAGAGTAGAGGTCAGGTGGGAGTAAGGCATGGAGAGCAGAGGTCAGGTGTGAGTAAGGCATGGAGAACAGAGGTCAGGTGTGAGTAAGGCATGGAGAGTAGAAGTCAGGTGGGAGTAAGGCATGGAGAGCAGAGGTCAGGTGGGAGTAACGCTAGGAGAGGAAATGTTAGGTGTTAGTAATGCGTGGAGAGCAGAGGTCAGGAGCAATACGGCACCAAGAGGAGACGTCAAGTGTAACACATGGAGAGCAGAGGTCAGGTGTGAGTAAGGCATGGAGAGTAGAGGTCAGGTGGGAGTAAGGCATGGAGAGTAGAGGTCATGTGTGAGTAAGGCATGGAGAGCAGAGGTCAGGTGTGAGTAAGGCATGGAGAGCAGAGGTCAGGTGTGAGTAAGGCATGGAGAGCAGAGGTCAGGTGTGAGTAAGGCATGGAGAGCAGAGGTCAGGTGTAAGTAACGCTAGGAGAGGAAATGTTAGGTGTTAGTAATGCATGGAGAGCAGAGGTCAGGTATGAGTTAGGCATAGAGAGCAGAGGTCAGATGGGAGTAAGGCATGGAGAGCAGAGGTCAGGTGTGAGTAAGGCATGGAGAGCAGAGGTCAGATGTGAGTAATGCATGGAGAGCAGAGGTCAAGTGTGAGTAATTCATGGAGAATAGAGGTCAGGTGTGAGTAAGGCATGGAGAATAGAGGTCAGGTGGGAGTAAGGCATGGAGAACAGAGGTCAGGTGGGAGTAAGACATGGAGAGCAGAGGTCAGGTGTGAGTAAGGCATGGAGAGTAGAGGTCAGGTATGAGTAAGGCATGGAGAACAGAGGTCAGGCGTCAGTAAGGCATGGAGAGCAGAGGTCAGGTGGGAGTAAGGCATGGAGAACAGAGGTCAGGTGTGAGTAATGCATGGAGAGTAGAGGTCAGGTGGGAGTAAGGCATGGAGAGTAGAGGTCAGGTGGGAGCAGAGGTCAGATATGAGTAAGGCATGGAGAACAGAGGTCAGATGGGAGTAAGGCATGGAGAGCAGAGGTCAGGTGGGAGTAAGGCATGGAGAGCAGAGGTCAGGAGCAATAAGGCGCCAAGAGGAGACGTCAAGTGTAACACATGGAGAGCAGAGGTCAGGTGTGAGTAAGGCATGGAGAGTAGAGGTCAGGTGGGAGTAAGGCATGGAGAGTAGAGGTCAGGTGTGAGTAAGGCATGGAGAGCAGAGGTCAGGTGTGAGTAAGGCATGGAGAACAGAGGTCAGGTGTGAGTAAGGCATGGAGAGCAGAGGTCAGGTGGGAGTAACGCTAGGAGAGGAAATGTTAGGTGTTAGTAATGCATGGAGAGCAGAGGTCAGGAGCAATAAGGCGCCAAGAGGAGACATCAAGTGTAACACATGGAGTGCAGAGGTCAGGTGTAAGTGACACTAGGCGATCAGAAATTAGGTGTAGGTAATGCTAGGAAAGCACAGGTTATTACCTATGGTCCAATATTACGTGTAATCGAATACAGTATACTGACTATGCACTGTAGGGTGTTTTCCTTTTTATATTGTTTAATAAAGAAAAGTGATATCAAGTCGCTTCATTGAAAAGGATTAGACAAGAGGTGGATAGGGATAAACTTGTGTGTCCAGTGAAAGAGGAAATGGTCACGCTGCATAATAGGATTGAATTTTCCTTTATAACAAATATAGTGCTCAGTATAAATCTATTACGAAAAGTATGAGTAAACACCGGAACATTCTGTAAACAGAAAGGATTTTAGATTCCCTGATACCTAATAAACCCCAAATTATATATAAGAGACCCTTTGCTGAGAATTTGGTTGATATATAATGTGACTAACCCCCCCCTACTGGTAAAAGGGTAACATTGTCCAATGGGGTTGGTTATTTCCCATGTATAAAATGTTTACCCCATAAACGGTTGGAAATAGGGGGAAAATGTCTCATTTTAAAGCTTATACTACAGGGACAGTGTATGATATAAAGAAATGTATCTCATGTCATACAATGCATGTAACATATAGTTCATCCTGCCTATGTGGTTACCAGCATGTGGGCAAAACCAACAGTTGGGATTGCTGAACATAATAATAAGGGTTACAGCAAACATAACGTGTATTGACATTTCAGAATGGTACATAATAGGGATTCCACAAAATTGATTTTCTGTATTGATACAATCTCCAGGCATTGGAGAGGATCCAATTTAAAATGTGAAATTTCCAAAAATGAAACAAAGTGGAGCTTTACCCTTGATACACTGCAGCCAAAAGAAAACTGAATGCGGAAATAGATCTAAACTCTTAGTTTTTGTTCACATGGGCGACGATGCCAATATAGCGTGAATGGGCCATTTGTTGCGGCATCTGTAACTTCCAGGTGCTATGTGCAGGCAGCCCATTGAAGTCTATTAGGACACATGGCTGCATGGAAACAGTCGCCTGTCCTAATGTGACAGACGTGCAGGTGAGTGACTCCAAATGTGTGTCTGTGTTCAGGACCAATCACATGCACCCGCACGCCTGTCACATTAGGACAAGCGGCTGTGTCTATGAAGCCATTCATCCTAAGAGATTTCAGTGGGCCGCCTGCAAGTAGCACCTGGAAGTTAGGATGGTGCAACAAAAAAAAACAACGGCCAGGACATGCAATGCATACATCATGACCAATGTGAACAAGGCCTTATAGGGCAAAAAAAGGAGATCATTTAAATTTTTTTTGATATAACATTTTTTTTGCCTGCTTGCTTTTTGGATGTTTTAACAAATTAATTTTAAGGTGTAGTTTTGTAATTGCTGAAGTATCACTGCATTGCATTAGGCAGCACAGTGGCTAAATAGTTATCACTTCCGTCTGGCCGTACTAAGGTCTCTGGTTTGAATCCCAACCCTGACACCACCTGCCTGGAGTTTGTATGTTCTCCCTGTGTCTGTGTGGGTTTCCTCCAGTTACTCCGGTTTCCTCCCATACTCCAAAGACATGCTGGTAGGTTAATTGGCTCCTGTCTAAATTGGCCTTAGTATGTGTATGTATGAATGTGAGTTAGGGACTTTAGATTGTATGCCCCTTGAGGGTTGGGACTGATGTGAATGTACAATATATATGTAAAGCGCTGCGTAAAAATTGACAGCACTATATAAGTACCTGAAATAAATAATACAAATAAATAAATAATAATGTCTTCAATGGGTATTGTACTGACATCTAGTGCTGAAAAGGGTTCAATACGATCTAGATAGCAGGCATTTTTAGAGAAGGAAGAGAGAGCTTGGAAGGGGATCCTTTGTGTACAGTGGTAATGACTGACAGCACACGTCCTATTCCTGAGGAAATAATCAATGTTGGAATGCATTCAGTAATTGGGATTTGTGACATCACCAAGTTCTCTGTACAATCATCACTGATGTCAGAAGACAAGCATCAGTTCTGAAAGCCTGCTATTGATTCAGTGTTTCACTGTTTTACAGCTTTTAATTAAGTGATCACATACGATTACACTCTGGGAGCTTCTTCTGTTTTTTTTTTTATATCCTTTGAGATGTTATCTGAAGGAAGTTAATACCACTTGTTATAAACAAAAAATCCTCAAAGTGATTCAGAAGCGCAAAATGTATGAACATAAAATATCAAAGTGAAAACTCATAAAAGTGAAAAAGTCCACGAAAGTCCTTATTAATCCACAAATTCTTCAAATTCTCCAAGAAAAATCACCACGTGTGCAAAATATATAGTGTCCCCCTTTCGGGTGTGCACTCACTACATGGCCATGCCTCCCATTCTCATGGTTGGCTTAATTGCTGAAAGGTCCAAAGGGAAGAAGGTCAATTCCTAGATTGTAAGCAGGGCCCTCAATCCCCTCTTGTTTTGCATTGTATTGGTATTGTTCTGTCACATGTTCTGTCCCCCTTTGTAATGTACAGCGCTGAGCGAACTATTGGCGCTTTATAAATACTGTATAATAATAATAATAATAACTCCTACTCCCTTTGGATAATACCTTTTGAGCGATTTAGCCAACCATGAGAATGGGAGGCATGGCCATGTGGTGAGTGCTCACCCGAAAGGGGGACACTATATATTTTGCACACGTGGTGATTTTTCTTGGAGAATTTGAAGAATTTGGGGATTAACTTCCCTAGCGGTCTGATTATGTCCATATTTCTGTGCTCAAAGCGGTACATTTTTTTGCATGGAAATATGTCATTTTTTTATTGTAGGCTGTAATTTTTAGGAATAACTCACTGAAATCTGTCCGAACAAGAGTCTAGTAAACATTCCAGGTATGATAAAATTTGAAACACGAAATCATAAATTATAACATAATAAATAATCATAAAAAATAATAATATAATAATAATAAATTCAATTCAATATTATAATCAAACCAAAAACACTGAAATTTGAAATAGAGCGCCAAGTTCGCACATCACTGAGCAAAGTCGCAGAATCGTTTTCAGTGTCTGATGACGAATTTCCCCACGAATCATTATCACTCAATTCTGCAAGTGGTTCTGATTTACTATCGCTGTTCTCTAGCCGGTCTAAAACCGCTTTTGACCTAAAGGGATGCTTTTTGGACGCCATGGACGTTTCTCAGTTTCCAGACAGAAAGAACAGTCAAAATGCAGGCAGGGCACAGGACAAAGCACTCGGGACAAAATGTATGTGAAATGGTTTGATACAGTAATGTTATACTATGAGATTTTAGTGTATTTAGTGAATGTCACTTTTTAGCATTTTTTTAATTTCCCGCCGGTTCCATCCCTGTACGCCCCGATGTCGCAGGTAACGGAACCCGGAAGACGGATGCCGGCATCGGCCGGAGGAGATGGCTGGGGACACTGCAGGGGGGACATCGCGGGAGCGAAGGACAAGGTAAGTGCAGAAGGGATCCCAGAGCAATGCTGCAAGGTATTCCCGAGTGTAGCTCAGGTTTACCACTTGTGGTGCTGAAACTTTACCCCGAGCTACACTAGGGAATACCTCCAGGGAGGTTAATAAGGACTTTCATGGACTTTTTCACTTTTATGAGTTTTCACTTTGATATTTTATGTTCATGGATTTTGCGCTACTGAATCACTTTGATGATTTTTTGTTTATATTGATTTATTAGAAGTGGCAGCAATAGAATATTTATTTATTATTTATTTATTCATAATATTTTTGTATTTAAGCATGCATTTAGCGCAGTGCTTTGTTTATTAATACCACTTGTTGTTCCTCTCCAAACTAAGCACTTCAAAGTGTCATTTCTATACCTGGTCCAATTGTGGCAAGATGGCTGTAACGTACAGTCTCAGTAGAATTAGCAAACAGCGACTCGATCTAAATGACATCTTGCAGATCAATGAAAGCTTTAATCCTAAAACTTGTGCAGATCATAGCAGATAAACATTTGAATAGTAAAAAAAAAAATCATAGTGTGTCTAGCTCAAGCAGAATATACTATATGTGATGAATGGAGGGTAAAGCATGAAGAAGTGGGACTAACTATACAGAGCAGTGGTTAACTTATGAACTAAAGAGGGCCTCAAATGTGGCCCATGGCATCACCAAAGGGCTGTGCATGGTGTTTAATATATGTAATGCTTGAGAGGACTGTAAGAAACACTGCAGACCTGACAGAGGAAATGAGGGCCAGAGGAATGTGGACATTTTTTGGCTGGGGAAATGCTGCAGAAGACAATACCGAACTGGGAACGTGTTACATGAGGCCAGTAGAGATCAATGCTATAACCCTAATCAGTGTTCCTACTACAAACTGCTGAGGTCCGAGGGCCACACATCATATACCAAAGAATCACATGCGGCAGTCAAGCCGCAGGTTGGGCACCAGTGATAGAACATTTTCTAGCTATGGCAGGGACAAAATTATTAAAGGTAAACGAACAGCAATGCATGTGCAACATAATCACGGATGTTTGAGAAATTACAGTAAATTAAAGGAATTATGCAAAATGCTGTTTGACCATTCTTTTTTATGTAGGCTAAACAAAACCTCAGTGTTTGATTCTTGCAGGGGAGTTTTATTTAGTAGTACACTGAATTGGAATGCAATGTGATTGCTTGATCAAAGGTGGTATTTTATCGCACGATCATTGCTAACTACAGCAGTACAAATTAATGATTAATTAAATGGGGCTATCTGACGATCTTTTATTATGATTTGCACTCTAGCTCACTATGATTTATGCATTTGATTGCTATTCACCCATTTGCACTTTTGATATAATTTTTTTAGACGTGTTTTTTTTTTTTTGGGGGGGGGGGGGGGAGAAAAAAAAGGGATTTATTTACTATAATTTCCTTATATAATTAGCGAAGCTGCTAGGTAGGATCTTTTGTAGAAGCATTCAACATTTATTTTAATGCCATAATAGTATCACCTATTAATAACTGGACTTCCCAGTTATCTGCCCAAATTGCAAAGCGTTCATGAGGAGGGCAGGAGAATATGACCATAGCAGCTGGGTGGAAAAGGCAAATCTGCTGGGGATGTCTTACCATCGACTATATCTTAGCATTGACTATGGATGTGTAAAGCCAGCAACCAATAAAAACAAATACCACACATTGGTCAATCCATTCTTGTAGCTCCTTGTGGACATGGGAATGCATAAATATACTGCTAAAAAAAGAAGCTTGTACCAGTGCCGATGGTGGTGGATAGCCTGCTGCGCAAACAGTACTAATCCTCTGTCTCATTTGTACCTGAGCTCTTCCAGGGAGTGACGTGGAGCACATGGATTAGTCCTGAGATTGTGACAATATTTTTGTCTACAGGGCATTTTTTTTCCTCACTGGATTGCAGAGAGCGATGACAGAAAAAAGGGATTCCTGAGTTACAAAGCTTGATTTTATATATATGTACACAGGTGAAACTCGAAAATTTCGAATATCGTGCAAAAGTTCATTTATTTCAGTAATGCAACTTAAAAGGTGAAACTAATATATGAGATAGACTCATTACATGCAAAGCAAGATAGTTCAAGCCGTGATTTGTCATAATTGTGATGATTATGGCTTACAGCTCATGAAAACCCCAAATCCACAGATGAGAGCAGGTTCACCCTGAGCACACGTGACAGCCGTGAAAGGGTCTGGAGAAGCCGTGGAGACCGTTATGCTGCCTGTAACATCGTTCAGCATGACCGTTTTGGTGGTGAGTCAGTGATGGTCTGGGGAGGCATATCCATGGAGGGGGCGCACAGACCGCTACAGGCTAGACAATGGCACCCTGAACGCAATTAGGTATCGGGATGAAATCCTTGGACCCATCGTCAGACCCTATGGTGGTGCAGTGGGTTCTGGGTTACTCCTGGTGCACAATGATGCACGGCCTCATGTGGCGAGAGTATGCAGGCAGTTCCTGGAGGATGAAGGAATTGATACCATTGAATGGCCCCCACGCTCGCCTGATCTAAATCCAACAGAACACCTCTGGGATATCATGTTTCCGTCCAACCAACACCACCAGGTTGCACCTCAAACTGTCCAGGAGCTCAGTGATACCCTGGTCCAGATCTGGGAGGAAGTCTATCCATTTGGATTTGAAGTAGCATATGTGAAACATGTTTTTTTTTCCAGCTAACATGAGATTCAACTTTTCAGCAATTTTGCAAAATGTTAAGATATTTGGATAGAATTGAACAAAGTGTAACTAATGGTATTTTTTTAGTATTGGATAGAGTGGAGAGGAATTAGAACAGCTGTCAGCCACAAAAACCTGTATGTCCCCCCCCCCCCCCCCATGTGGCCTGTTTGCTGAGAGAGACTTTCTCGCACTTCCAGTTTTGGGTAAGCAACAGGAAGTAAAGGGAAATCTCCCCAATGGCAAAAAATAAAAGAAGCTAACAGCAGTTATAGCCTTCCCTTACTCTATGTAAAGTTTTAAAAAATGTCTTTAGCTGTACTTTAAAGATAGTGCCAAAGTTATTGATTGACCTGATTGTCTTTTTAGCTTTTCAGATCCTAAATCTGTTTGGAGCCTTCCTGGACAATGTTATTAAAGTGGTGTTAAACCTAAAACTATATATTGCAGCTTGCCAATCATTAGATGTGGTGACTGCATTTGTGTTTTTTTTAGGCTTTTTTCCTCCTCTGTTTTCACTTGGTGATCTGGCCAGTAACACATTTCCTGTATTAAGGGTGCCTACACTCTGGATGAAGGAGCAACAGACACCTTTGGACAAAAGCACTGCAAGTCTTGGGGGGAGATTGAAGCCAAATTTCAGCTAACACTTCTAAAGCAGTTACTGTAATTGGTTTTGTTCCTTTTGTGATAAAAGGTTTACATAAATAAATGATGATCATTATAAGCACCCGTCAGTGGTAAATGGTTGGTCTTAACTCCCTAACTGCTACATCTGCAGGAAAGCTTGTTCTGTTGAAAAAAACATCAAACTTACTAGCCTGATCACAGGGTGAAAATAAAAAGCCTAAAAAAGAAAATTAATGCAGCCATCACATCTAAGAACTGGTAAAGCTGAGATATAATAAATATTTATTTTTATGTTTAATATCGCTTAAAGGACATCACAGGAGGGAAAGCATTGTTTGTTTCGGCAAAAAAAAAACAAAAAAAAAAACTGGGCCTTAGGTGACGTTTCACCTCTGAGGTTAACAAGAGTTCCTTTAATTTCTCATAGCTCAGCACCCAGTCCCCTTGCAAATCCTGGGCTCCCAAAACTTCCATAGAAGCAGACAAGCCCTCCTCTCAATGAGAGAACTGTGTTGATGGCACTCTTCTCCTCACCCTACACAGAGATTATCCAATTCATGGGACATTTTAAGTGCCAGCAGAAAGAGAATGATCGACACTCTAGTCGGTAAACTCTGCAGTTAACCCCTTTACATACCATACACAACAGGTGTCACCACATGTATTGACAGAAACATGCACTGTTCACAGTTTCTGCTGTAACAAGTCTGACTTTTAAGTAAAGTCTGTAATGCATGCTGTCCCACCAGACAGGAATGACAGAGGTTAAAATACCGGTATACAAGCCCTTCTGGTTTAGTGTATTCGAGATAAAGCTTAATTTTAAAATATTGCTTAATGAAAGGTCTGCTGGCCGCGTTTAGGGTGTCATTAAGAATGAATGGAACTGCAAGCATAACATGTTTTTCATACATCTCAGCCTAAATTCACACTTGTGCAGGTCCAAAACACAGGAAAAATTGAGGAGTTCCTGATCCGAAGGCAAAGCTTGTTGCTCTTTTGCAGATGAGTGGGGGAGCCATAAAGAATTAATGGCACCCCTGTGAGTCTGCTAAATGCCCGCAGAACCACACGGCAGCACCATTCCATGCAGTGTGACTTTAAAAAAAAAAAAAGGCCCAGGACTTGTTCACCTGCGTTTCTGTAGTTAAGGCAGCCAACTAAAATGAATGGGCTGCTCAGCCTGCAGAACACAGGTGTCAACCTAGGCTACAGCCTGGAAATTAAACCTGGAGAAAAACCTCAGGAGCTTGTTATTCTGATGGGGAAGGGAGTGAAAATTAGTCTATCTGGGGAGTCCGCCATAAAAATGTCCGATACTAAAACATCCAAAGATGCAAGGACCATTTTTTTTTCTTAAAGTGTAACTCCAAGGGAAAAAAAAAAAAACCCCAGGTATGCTGGGTCCACTTACGTACTTCTACTTCTTGGTATACCATGTTCAGAAGAGCTGCTAGGAGCGCTAACAAGAAAAAAATCTTAGTTCAGTTATGCCAGATACTACTGTCAGCTTTACGTTTTGCTACAAGGCATTCTGCAAGGCGTTCAGGGGAGAGCATTTTTTTTAAGAATAAAAAACTGCCTATGTGAGCTTGATAGAGCTTTTGTCTTCAAGAAGAACCCATGTATAGAAAACTTAATGTAGATTCAGGCAAAAACAAATGCACAGACATATTAGTATTTTTTAATCAAAAGTCATAATTAGAGAAAAAGTCAAATTAGAGAAACATTTTGCTATAATCGAGTCCTGCAGAACGCAGTGCATAAATCCAGAAAGAAGGATTTCAGGGTAAAGGTTCACTTCTGTCTGATCAATGGAATTAGATTGATTATTCATACTCTCTATATTTGCTTCAGATGTCATTCAGATCCATTAGCGTTCGTGAGATGAATACAGTAATTAGATGAAGCCAGACTATTACAGGGTGATCCCACCATACAACCCATGTCATTTCTAGAGAGGCCAGCAAGGCTCACAACGTATGTTATTCAGAAGAGAGGAACATACAGATGTATTAGGAACATATCAGGCACTGGCCCCTACAGAAATTAAAGGGGAAGATGGCTCTTCACTTCTCAGTTGCAGGATAGTAGCAGTTGCTGTTGATCCCAAATACGTCCATCTCACCATCTCTTCATACCATTGGATTTCAGCTACACGGTTCACATTTATCTGATAGTGGTTTATCTCTTTACAGCTTGGCTTTCACTGGCTGCAGTTGTAGGCTCTGCAGTTTCATGGCCATTCCCATATTTCCATTGATTTTCAGCTTGCCCTGGAAGAAAGCCTGAGAGACAAGCAGATGATTAGCAGAACTAAAAATTTACAAAGCATTACAAAGTTTTAATAACCGCAAATGCCAAATGTCCCAAGCAACATATTCAAAGATTAATTAAACTCTGCTAAATGTTATTTTTAAATTGGTCCCCAGGAGGTTTAGCCACAGTGTGCTAGTAGGCACCGACTTGCCTAACAAGCGAGTCTTCCAGTGCTGCACTGTCACTGCTCCAGCTGGTCCTGGGGGCTTCCATCTTCACCTTGTGTCCCTTACAGGCTTGCTTGAATAGCCAGGCCAAAATGACGTTACTCCCACACATTCGCACAGGCGTGACGTCATCATGGCACAGAACGCGTACCGTAAATGTGAAGGCCAAGAGAGGCCAGTCAGTGGATTTTAAAATTTTTGTCTTTAATACCACTTGAAAGTGCAACATCTGCAAACATCCCACAAACATTAAAAGTGATACTAAAGTCTTGTTTTTTTGGGTTTTTTTAAATAAAAATAACAAACATGTTATACTTACCTGCTGTGTGCAGTGGTTTTGCATAGAGCAGTCCGGGTCCTCCTCTACTCAGGTCCCCCACTAGCACTCCTAGCCCATCCCTCCTGACAGGTGCCCCCATAGCAAGCTGAGCAGGATCGCTCCCAAGCTGCAGCTCTACGGGTCCATTCACACTCAGAGCCGTGGCTCAGTCTCACCCCCTCCTTCTCCTGATTGGTTCACTGGTTGTGATGGACAGAAGCGGGAGCCCATGGCTGCTGCCTCAGCCAAACAGGAGTGAGAGTCCCCAGAGAACAGATGCTCTCAAGGACATTGCTGGATCAGAATGGGGCTCAGGTAAGTGTTAGGGGGCTGGGAGGAAAGCTGCACACAGAAGGTTTTTTTTACCTTCATGCATACAATGCATGAAGGTGTAGAACCTTGAGCCTTTAGAACCACTTTAAGTTGGCCATACACCAGTAGCATTTTGGTAGAAAATTTAAATTTTTGGAATGTTCACTTTGTTTTCTAATGGTTAGTGGGGACAAATCAATGATAGTCTTCAACTGTAGAGATGAGAAAATTCAAAGGAACAGGACGAAAGTTTTTTTCTCTTTTTTTTTCTGTCTGAGCAAATAAAATTCTAACCAAAATAGGATTTTAAATTCAGGAAAAAGCACACATATGCTAGACACAAAAGAAACCTATTTAATAAATCTGAGGTTCCATTGAAGTAGATCTGGATGAACTTTCAAGGGCTTTTGGCCCAATGATGGAAAGATTGAATGCCTGACGAGTCTACAGAATTTTGTATGAAAGTTCAAATAAAATTATAATGGTGTATGGCCAGCTTTACTCACTATGTTCAAGTACTAATAAAAACAGTTATCTTGCTTCATTCTTAAAAGGATAAGTTCAGGTTTAGCTAAAAAGTCAGCAGATCCCACTCCCTACCCCCTTAATACACTCAAAAGGCAACCCCCCCCCCCCAAGTGGCCACTTACCTTAATGCAGTAACTTCTTATAGACTTAAATGGCACATTCAGATCTATAGGATGCTACATGCAGGCAGTGCTGGGGAGGCTTCTTAACAGTAAACACCACATTTTTAATGATATCTGCAGATTTATTCTGTTCATCTACAGGCAATGCGAGCTCACTAGTATGTAAACCCCAAATCTATTTTAATTACATCCTTGTAGCCAACAGCTGGCTTTTTATTCCACTATTGCTAGGTGGATTCATCTGCTCATCTTTCAAATATATGGGGAACTTTTTCAGATTCTCAAATCTTGCAAGGCTGTCTCCTGATCTCTTGCCAATGTTCAATTCTCCTGAAGGTGGTATTATAACCCAGTGTTTCAGAATACTGTGTCCAGCAACGTACTCCAAAATATGATTTTACATGTGAGACAAAAATCCTTTTATTGTATTGTTCTGGAAAATGTTCTTTAAAAAGCTAGCAATGGATTGATTGAAATGGTTGCAGCAGTGTTGTCAGCCTGCCTTCCCATATGGAAGAAAAATATATTTTAAAAATATTCTTCACAAATATATTACCATATATTTGAAATACTACAATTTTCGCCATATTCTCTCTCTCATATATATATATATATATATATATATATATATATACATACACATACATACATACATACATACATACATACATACATACACATACATATACAGTCATGGCCGAAATTGTTGGCACCCTTGATATTTCTCCAGGAAATCATGTATTTCTCACGAAACGTATTGCATTAACACATGTTTTGCTATACACATGTTTATTCCCTTTGTGTGTATTGGGACAAAACAAAAAAAGGGAGGAAAGAAAGCAAATTCGACATAATGTCACACAAACCTCCAAAAATGGGCTGGACAAAAGTATTGGCACCCTTTCACAACTGCGGATAAATAAGAATGTTACAAGCATGTGATGCTCCTGTAAACTCACCTGGGGCAAGTAACAGGTGTGGGCAATATAGAAATCACACCTGAAAGCAGATAAAAAGGAGAGACGTTCACTTAACCTTTGCATTGTGTGTCTGTCTGTGCCACACTAAGCATGGACAACAGAAAGAGGAGACGAGAACTGTCTGAGGACCTGAGAACCAAAATTGTGGCAAAATATCAACAATCTCAAGGTTACAAGTCCATCTCCAGAGAACTAGATTTGCCTTTGTCCACAGTGCGCAACATTATCAAGAAGTTTGCAACCCATGGCACTGTAGCTAATCTCCCTGGTCGTGGACGGATGAGGAAAATTGATGAAAGATTGCAACGCAGAATAGTCCGGATGGTGGATAAGCAGCCCCAAACATGTTCCAAAGACATTCAAGCTGTCCTGCAGGCTCAGGGAGCATCAGTGTCAGCGCGAACTATCCGTCGACATTTAAATGAAATGAAACGCTATGGCAGGAGACCCAGGAGGACCCCACTGCTGACACAGAGACATAAAAAAGCAAGACTACAGTTTGCCAAAATGTACTTGAGTAAGCCAAAAGCCTTCTGGGAAAACGTCTTGTGGACAGATGAGACCAAGATAGAGCTTTTCGGTAAAGCACATCATTCTACTGTTTACCGAAAACGGAATGAGGCCTACAAAGAACAAAACACAGTACCTACGGTAAAATATGGTGGAGGTTCAATGATGTTTTGGGGTTGTTTTGCTGCCTCTGGCACTGGGTGCCTTGACTGTGTGCAAGGCATCATGAAATCTGAGGATTACCAAAGGATTTTGGGTCGCACTGTAGGGCCCAGTGTCAGAAAGCTGGGTTTGTGTCCAAGATCCTGGGTCTTCCAGCAGGACAATGACCCCAAACATACGTCAAAAAGCACTCAGAAATGGATGGCAAAGAAGCGCTGGAGAGTTCTGAAGTGGCCAGCAATGAGCCCAGATCTAAATCCCATTGAACACCTGTGGAGAGATCTTAAAATTGCTGTTGGGAAAAGGTGTCCTTCCAATAAGAGAGACCTGGAGCTGTTTGCAAAGGAAGAGTGGTCCAAAATTCCGGGTGAGAGGTGTCAGAAGCTTATTGATGGTTATAGGAAGCGACTGATTTCAGTTATGTTTTCCAAAGGGTGTGCAACCAAATATTAAGTTAAGGGTGCCAATACTTTTGTCCAGCCCATTTTTGGGGTTTTGTGTGACATTATGTCATATTTGCTTTTCTGCCTCTGTTTTATATTTGTTCCAATACATACAAAGGGAATAAACATGTGTATAGCAAAACATGTGTTAATGCAATACCTTTTTTGTGTGAAATACTTGATTTTCAGGAAAAATATCAAGGGTGCCAACAATTTCGGCCATGACTGTACATATATATACACACACACACACACACACACACACACCATGTTGAAATGTGTTTTTTTTTACAAAATATATGAAAAATATTTTTAAAATACATTTCAAATATACTGTATGCCTTTAAAAATATAAATCTACATTTTTGGGATGCATTTACAAATATATGTTAAACTGACTTTTTTTAGATGTTACAAAAAAAATCCGAAGAATATATTTTAAAAATATTTTATTAAATATATTTAAGATTTTTTTTTAACATATAAAAAAATTATTTTAACATATATTTGTAAATGCATTCCAAAAATGTAGATTTGTATTTTTAAAGACATACAGTACATTTGAAATGTATTTTCAAAAATATTTTTCATATATTTTGTAATAAAATGCATTTCAACATGCAGTATATATATATTGTGGGGTTAGCTCAGGTGGGGGGATCTCCTTCCCTGGGACAAAGGTAGACCGCACAGCAGGCTTTCATCAAAATCTGACTGGTTGTCAGCTTTATTTAAAAGGTTTGCAGGAAATAAACAGAACATGAAAATAAACCCTTGCCATCCAGGCACTAACTAAACAAAAGATGATTCCTCTCTCAAAGGTGAAGGGCTTCTCCCTGTCACCAAAACAAAGTAACAGCAAACCTTTTCTTGCAGGTATAGTCCATACACACAGCTCTCTCAGAACACCTCTCTGAGTCCCAGGCCACGAGCAACTCCTTGCTCCAGCCCTGCCCTTTTTATACCACCTGTTGGTGGTCATCAGTGGAGCCCAAACTCTGGTCCGGACCCACCTGCTTAACTGTTGCCTCGAAAACCCGGAGTGGACTCCACCTAAACGGTCAGGTATGAGCATATGCGAGGTGACACATAGCGTCCCTCTATCACCTCGCCGTTCATCCTGTCACAATATATATATATATATATATATATATATATATATATATATATATATATATATATATATATATATATAATTTTTTAAAAATATATTTTGAAATACATTGAATATGGCCAAAATTGGGGTATTTCAAATATATGGCAATATATTTGGGAAGAATATTTTAAAAATATTATTTCAAATATAATTTTTCTTCCCTGTGGATTTGGCTCCTTTGGTTGGCTGTTGGCAGCCCAATGGCTACCTAAAGGAGCTTGCAGAGCAGGTTGACAAAGCTGTCCCTAAATGTAAGGCCATAAATGGATAGCCTTTTTTTGTTGCTGACAATTTTCTGTCCACCCATGAAGCAAATTTTGGTTGGTTCATCAGGAGCCAGACAAAATTATGTATGGCCAGCTTTAGTGAACTCATACTGCAACAGAAGTGCTGTTACTAGCCGGATCTTCTGGCAAGAAAATATGCAAACAAATTCAAAACACACAAAAAAATTTGCCGTCTGCCTGCAACTTCTTCTCTGAAAGGACATTGAAAGAAACCTATGACAAGAACTATGCAAACAGAAATGCTGGTATACATTTCACATTTTGCAGAAGTACCTGTTTAATTGACATGTTTTCCTCTATTTGATACAAATACTTACTGTCTGAGGATTGATCTTTCCAGTCATTAAAGCCAAGAGGTCAGAGTCCGCCATGGTGATTGTGCAATCCGCCTTTTTATCTGCAACACAAGTGACATATCAGATGTATTAGCAATCATTTTACATGGCTGAAATATTGTTCAGGGTCACGTTGATGGTGGTGTACAATTTTCCTTGGCAAAACCTTTTACCCTACAGTTTGGATGAAGTGGAGAAAGGCAGAAGAAAAAGTCAAGGAGATTTCACCCAACTTCCCCTCCCTGCGACACCAGAGCAAGAAATGAAGGGTAAGGGTGTCATTAGGACAGGAAGATGCAAGAAAAACAAAACAAAAAAAAAAACCACAAACACAATCTGGCAATGGCATTAACTCTCTTACCAAAATGAATTATGCACAGCCTGCAGTACATGCAGGGGCGGACTGACAACTCATGGGGCCCCCGGGTAATAGGGGATCATGGGGCCCCTGTGTCTTTGCCCAAACTCAAAAAAGCCTATGAAAAAGGTACCAGGGGCATCTCATGGGGCCCCCTACTGACCCCGGGCCCTCGGGCAGTGCCCGAGTTTCCAAATGGTCAGTCCGCCCTTGAGTACATGGCTTAATGAAATTAGGAAGGAACTGTCTTTGTTTCTTACAATGCATTCATTCTAATGCAGCATGGGGCGTACCAAGTTCTTGTTTCATTAATTTGATAAATGGGGCCCAGAGTTGTTATTAAAAAAGGGAGGACAGACAAAAAGGGGGAAATATTTTTAATGGAGATGAATTTGAATCCAAGTTCTTACTGCTGCAAATGTTCTCATTTGGGACATTTCCCTTCTTGGTAGCAGGTCCATAAGATGCCTATCAAGAACAAAAAAGGTATACCGCTCAGGCAAACAATCCAGATCGATCCACGACAGGTTCGGGCTCTGGCTCGCCACCACACACAATGCAATAGGAAGAATGGTCAGTCGCACACCAGAGGATAGATGAATATAGTGTGTATTTATTGATCCATAGGACACACAAAACACCAGGACATGAATACAGGACCTGTTAATGCATTAGTCTCGTGCTTAATCATAATGATTAATAATGATTAAGCACGAGGTCATCTGGAAAGCGGCAACAAGTCCTGTATTCATGTCCTGGTGTTCTGTGTGTCCTATGGATCAATAAATACACCCTATGTTCATCTATCCTCCGGTGTGCGGCTGACCCTTCTTCCTATTGCATAAGATGCCTCTGCCAGCACTTCCCTAATTGTATCTCCTATAATTTAGTGTTCAGGGCCTGAGCACTGTTACATACAGAATAGTGAAATAGGGGTAGAAGCCTTTTTAGCCATATGTGAATGTTGTCTGGGCAGAGCCATTGCTTGTGACATCATCACGCAGCTCGTAACCAGGAAGCGGCCTGTCCAACTCCCAGGACCGGTCTCTTATAGATAAGCACTTATTATTTTGAACTCTGTAAATGGTTAGTTACTTTTTAATACATTTTACGCGATGTGGCTTTCCCAACTATTTTCCTATGTCATGGTTGAATACATCCGATGGTGGATGGGGCACCCATGAGGATGTAGCAGTAAGCCAGAGAAGGCATATTTTCCCAAGCAAGGAACAAATGGATACAAAAGCTTGTTTGACTCTTTATGATTAAAGAGTCCATTAGCTCTGGTAAGAGTTTTATTATGTAGGTGATGGAGTATTTAAAGTGGAAACATAGAAAAGTGATGGCAGAAAGACTGGGTGGTCCATCAAGTCTGCCCTTTTTTTGTGTGTGTGTGTTTATTTGGGGTTTTTTTGGGAGGGGGGATTGTGATTTTTTTTTTGGGGGGGGGGGGGGGTTTGATGTTTTTTTATTTTTGTTCTTGAACTGCACTGCATCTGAGCACCACAAACAAAACATTTAATTCATTGTCAATATTCAAACCAAACTCACCCATTCATCCATGTCTCTGTGCTACATTTTACTGAGAAATCACTTTGAAAAACACCCCCTAGCATTTCTGGTAGTGGCCATCTTGAGTAAGGGCAGATGATTCAGGTAGCATTTACTACCTGAAATCCAGGCATTGGCTGAGCTGAGAACCCTCCCTCTCCTGAAGACTGCTGGAATGTATGACATTATTTGCCTAGGCATGGAAACCAGGAAGTAACTGAAGTAATGTTTTAAACTTTTTTTTTTTTTTACAAACAAATATGATATACCTTCCTATTTACTAATGTTAGCAGCATAAGGATTAAAAATGGTCCATATTGATTGAGAGAGTGAAGTTCCACTTTAAGATGTCGTGGAGTACCAACTGATTGTGCAGGTCAAGATTTGTTTACATAGACTCAATCATTTTGGACAATTTGTGTTATTTTCACTTTTTTGGGAGTATTATTAATATTAGCTGAGCACTCACACAGGAACTCTCATATATTTTTATTTGTCACTCTATGTATATTGTTTTTTTAGTGTGGCACCTTTGATTTATATACAATTAATTTGGCAATTTCTATTGATTGTTGTGCCAGCAGCTTGTAAGGATTTTTAGTGCAATTTCTTTTTTTGGGTTTATTGGTTGATCAGTTATGACACCATGGTGGTTTGCCAGTTCAACTGAGAGCACAAGCAACTGTGACAGTTATCATTCATGTTATGCCCTGAATGTTACTGTTCTGGGAAACGGTTAATTAACAACCTACTGGTGTGAGAGATCACAGAATGATTGCTCACAGACCAGGAATCATTTAGTTTAGCCAAAAATCATAGGGATTCACCTGAGTCATAGTGCACAGATCCTTTTCCGTTCTTCACATCAACAACCCAAGTGGCCTCCTTCCCTCCAGGCCCATCTTTTACCTTAAAGGCAAACACACCTCCAATCTTTTGCACATATTCACCCCCTTCCTGTAGGACACATGCAAGCAAAAAAGCAAATTAATCATGTAGTAACACCTGATATTAGTCACATCAGCCACATCATTTTTTTTTTACAAAAACAAAATTCAAGACTCTAGAACTCTGGGATAAACCCAAATCTTAAAAATCTTCCCTTGCCCTCTCCTAACACCTCTCCTGACTAACCTGTGTACGAAAAATGTATATACTCACCCATTTCCAGCCTGCTCCGGTCTGGTTTCATGATCTCCCCCGACTGACTGCCTCTGCTTGAACAGCACCCTTTGTTGCTGGGGGAGCTCAGAGCATCCAACAGGTAAGCATTACAGAGCTTTCCTGCTTTCTAAAGGTGGGTTATAAGTAGTAGCAAGTGAATTTATTAGTGTAGTGCAAGATGAGATTTAGATCTGCTTAAGGAGACACCATCACCTTGCACATGTAGGGCAAAGTGACAATGTTACCTGCAGTACCCTACCGGACACCTTACCTGCAGTACCCTACCGGACACCTTACCTGCGGTACCCTGATGCTCCTTCCTCCATGTTACTCTATGGCTGTGGTTTTGAAGTGGATTGGCAGCACTACTACTGTCACATAGGGAATTGGTTTTCTCCCCTTTTTTTTGCCAGAATAGACTTTGACTGCTAGGAGCCGTTTCTTGGACCATATAAGTACTCTGTTTGACTTGTTTCCTGCTACGGAGTGGTAAATTGTGTCTAATCGGTGGACATCGATATTCTTTGATTGAGGGATCCTTTTTGCTTCTGTTTGGACCCAGTGCTCGTGTTCTTTCCACGGGCCTCCTGCAAAGTCATTGATCTCACTTTGGAGCTTTATACTTGGTCTCCCTGAAGAAGTGGGCTGTGTCCGGTGAAATGCGTCGGAAAACAAAGAAACGTATCAACTCACAATAATGATGCCAATCATGATATTTATGCTATCAAAGGCCTGATTATGCAGTGATGTATACCAATTGTGCTTGTTATTAGCATTGCAAGTTTTTTTAAGATGAATGTATCCCGTGCTTGATTTTCATTACCACAACGGTGGTTTGAATTTTATTAATAAAGTTGTATTTGTTGTGTGATGCCTTCAGCATATTTTTATGTTATGTTCATTGTTAGTTTATTATGCTATGGAATGTAAGGTAAAGTGTAATATCGCTATCTAGTGGCTCTTTTGTATTACAGTTTTATAGATTATTTTCTGTAGTTACACATTTTATTGCTTAAAAGCCACTGTAGTTTTCCCATTATCCTATGGTCTTCACCATGAGGTCTTAGAGACATTTCCTAGCAGCCATCTTACATTTCCTCCAGAGGACTCCAAACTTATTCAGCTGCAGTTTTGTTGTCGGCCTATTGGAAACATCGCCGGTGTGTTTAAAAACCCTTTCTAGCTAGATTAATGCATCAGGACTGTATATTTTGTATATTGGTACACTGATTGAATGTTATTTCTTTCATTTGTAGTTTTACTCTAACTTCCCTGCAATAAAAGTTGAAAAGAGGACCTAGCGCCTGCATCAATGAGTTGTTAAGGGAGAAGGGTTATCTGTCTGTCAAATTATACCTCCACCACGTATAGTGAGGGCAGAACATGTTGTATATATATTTGACTTGTATTTTGTGGTATGGCGCTTTCAAAACCCCATTAGTTTGTCAGTTAGGGAATTGTTATTTTCAGTGTCTCCATGTTACTCCCTTTGCTCTGTAACAGTGCTTGGACCTAGAGATTGGCTGCCAGTCGCATGCATGGTGACAAGGGAGCAGGTCACATGCTTCCCTATATCCAGAAGCTTCAGGTAGAGCCTCCAGTTATGAGAGAAAGAAGTGAAGAGGAGCACAGGGAGTATAAAGGGGTCACTTATACACATACATAGATGCATTTTTTTTTCAAAATTTAAAAATCTAATTAATTTTATCAACTCAAGACCTTGCCAAGACCTTGCTAGACTGTGAGATAATTAGATATATACTAATATACACTATATATACACACACAATAAATATATATATATATATTTTGAGGTGTGTGTGTATATATATACATATACACATACATACACACACATCTCAATATCTCTCTCATATATATATATATATATATAGATATCATATATATGAGATATATATATATATATATATATATATATATATATATATATATAGATGTGTGTGTATGTATATATATATATATATATATATATATACACACACACACACACACACACACACACACACATACACACACACATACACACACCTCAATCAATCAGTCTTGAGTTGATAAAATTAATTCGTTTAATTAATTAGGATTTTTAGGATTTGGAATACAAAAAAAACAAACACCTAAATATTAAAATTGTAAAACGTGGTATCGAAGGTTTATTCTGGGACATGAACGGCAGTTGCCCTTATGAGCAAATCACATACTCAAACTATCTCTTATCACTTGATAAGTAATATGATCGTTGATCGCGGTAATCTATATTAAAGGGGTCAAACTGAACTATTTTGCACTGTAAAAGAAATAAATGAACAAATCACACCCCTTCCCCCATCTTTTACCTCTGCCAGCTTCTTTTCAATCTCCTTGAACACATATTGGGATTTAAATCCATTTTCAGCGCTGGTTGGCACAAGCTGGATATGAGTGGACCTGAAAAGACACAGACATTGCTTAATCATGTGGCAGTAATAGAGCGCACTGATCACTGACCGTAAATATTTTAGCCTCATACACAGTGGTGGGATTTTCTTTAAAGTGAACCCATAAGCAGCTTTATAAAAGTACAAAAGACCCATCTAAGTTCAGGTGCCACAAGGTGTCTTCCATTTAATATATTAGCTGTAAAGTCTCTTCTGTGCACCCCTCTGATCCTGGTTTCACTTTTCTTACGAAGGGACAGTTTTGGACACCAAAGCTTTCAGACCATTCCTGCTGGCTTTGCCAAAATTCAAGCAGTGTATGGCCCTACTTGAACAACAAAAGTCCATTAATCAATCGATTTTTGGCAAAGCAGCCTTACAGAAAATTACCAAACAGCACCTGCATCTAATCAAATGCAAGCACTCTTCGGCTATTATGTCAGCCCGCGTGTGCTGGCTGTAAACACGGATCGGACGGACATACAGAAGAGCATTATGTAGCTCAAAAAATTAGCAGCAGACACCAGCAGTTCAGACTTGGGTACACATTTAACTTCTACTTTTAAATGGTTTGAAGAACTGACAGCTTAAAGCTGAAGTTTAATCTGATTATATTTTGCCTTCCCTGGTTCATACTTTCCTCCTCATCAACGTGCTAATGAAATTGGAAAATAAAATCTGCTTTCATTACTTGCCTTATTTTTGACCAAGTGATGCCATCTCTAGGTCTCTGTGCTTCTATATGCAGCTCATGGCGGGTGGGAGGGGCTGGCAGAGTACTGTACATAGATTCCTGAAACCATCACAGCACTCTGCCTCAGTGCTCCTCAAAAGAGCCCCCAGCATTAATGCAAGCAGTAGGCTGGCTCTTGGGAGCAGTTATGCAAATATCAAAATTCCTTGATGGTTGGATGTCAGTCTGGAGGAGAGGGAATTCCTGGGCAGGCTGAATGTGCCTAGAGATTGCTCTAGATCAGTGGTCTCCAAACTGTGGCCCGAGGGCCGGATGCGGCCCTTTGATAGCCTTTATCTGGCAATTGGGGCACTATTCCTCTCGCTTACACCAACAGTGGGGCATAATTCCTGCCACTGACAATTACGGGGCACTATTCCTCCCACTAATACCAATGGTGGGGCACTATTCCTCCCAATGAGACACTATTCCTCCCACTCACACCAACAGTGGGGCATAATTCCTGCCACTGACAATAATGATGGGGCACTATTCCTCCCACTAATGTCAATGGTGGGGCACTATTCCTCCCACTGACACCATAAATGGGTCAATATTTCTCCCATTAATATCAATGGTGGAGCACTATTCCTCCCATTGGCACCAAAAATGGGTCACGATTTCTCCCACTAATACTAATGGTGGGGCACTATTCCTCCCACCGACACTATAAATGGGTCAATATTTCTCCCACTAATACCAATGGTGGGGCACTATTCCTCCCACTCACACCAACAGTGGGGCATAATTCCTGGCACTGACAATTATGGGTCACTATTTCTCCCACTAATATCAATGGTAAGGCACTATTCCTCCCACCGACACTGAAAATGGGTCACTATTTCTCCCACTAATATCAATGGTAGGGCACTATTCCTCCCACCGACACTGAAAATGGGTCACTATTTCTCCCACTAATATCAATGGTAGGGCACTATTCCTCCCACCGACACTGAAAATGGGTCACTATTTCTCCCACTGATACCAATGATGGGGCACTATTCCTCTCACTGACACCAATGATGGGGCACTATTCCTCCCACTGATACCAATGATGGGGCACTATTCCTCCCACTGATGCCAATGATGGGGCACTATTCCTCCCACTGATGCCAATGATGGGGCACTATTCCTCCCACTGATGCCAATGATGGGGCACTATTCCTCCCACTGATACCAATGATGGGGTACTATTCCTCCCACTGATACCAATGATGGGGCATCACTCCTCCTCCTACTGACCACCAACCCAGGGGCCATATTTATTCTCACTGATACTGGCCTTGAGACATTTTCTATCCTCACTGGCCACAATCTGGCCCCCCTAATGTCTGAAGGACAGTTTACTGTCCCTTTGAAAGATTTGGAGCCCCCTGCTCTAGATAATGTCCACATGTGATGCTGAACCTCCATTACTGAAAAAAAAATCAAAACCCAAGAATAAAAGGGATGGGCCAGAAACAGTCAGGCATGAGAGGAAAGAGCTAGATGATGCTGGACATCCTCTAGCCAGGAAATGAAGCAGTCTGAATCTGACTTGCTGAAGCTTCATATACACAGAGAGAATTCCAGTGTGCAGAGAAATCACAGCATACAATTTCAGCACAGGGAAGGAATCTGTACAAATGTACAAGACTGAAGTTCAGGGAAATGACACTGATGGATATGTGACTTCAATGTGAGAAGATGACTCCAAGGAGGCCTTACATTACCCTCCACCAAGGTGAGCCCGGGACACATGGCGCTGCATACGGATGCGTCCTAAGTAGCGAATAGTAAGTGGATTAATTAAGGGTAAAGTAGATCAGAGTGCAGATCAGGGGACCCCCTGTAGTGGGGGGTCAGACAGATACCTTTCTTGCTGGACATGACCATTGTATCAGCTTAACCTTTGACATTGTTTAGCAGAGGGTTCCTGGTCCCAATGTATGTTCAGGGCTCGGTGGATTCTGCTTGATTTCTATGTTATGAAATGTCTCAACATACAGAGAATATCTGCTGACAGTATTGGGGGAATTCATGAAAAGTGCCTCCAGGCGACAAATGTCAGTGCAGGCGACAGAGTTATGTAGTGTTCTAATGCAAGCCATACATGGGTCGAATTCCGAATGATTTTTCGTCCTAAAATCGAAACATCATTCGTTCTATAATCCGATGGTGCCACCAATGATTTCAAAAATCAGTCGTTTTTCACAAATTTTTCAGCATGCCCGATAAACAAACTGGGAAGCAACCACGAAAATCAGCCGGTGCCACTGCCCCACTAACAGTGCGAAAATTCTTAGGTCTGATTTTCGTACGAAAATCGTTTGGAATTCGAACCATGTATAGCCTGCATAAGACCGGTAGATGAATCTGACGGCCTATTGAGACCAGGGCGTCCAGCTGGATGCGGTGTCCTCAGTGCAGCTGCACTGCCTTGCTGTCACACAGATGGAACTGCGGTGGAGTTTTGAAGCTGGGTGGGTGGAGCTGGATAGGGATTAACAGAACCTAGATCCCCATTAGGTCTGCTCCCCTTGTGATTGATATCAGGCTGTGTGCAGAATTGTCAACAGGCAGCCTGCTATTGGCCATAGAATCCATCCATTGCCTGCTATCAGTCACAAGGAGAGGGCAGACCTGATGGGCAACTAGAGTCTCAACTTCCCCATTAGGCTCCTCCCACTGTCAGCTACACAGGTTGGTTGCTAGGAGGCTGTCAGCTGTGAAGCCGACAGCATCCTTAACAAGAGGAGGAGGTAGCAGCGGCAAATATAGGCCCAATGAGAGGCATCTATCAATGTATGGCTAGCCTTAGGAACATTTCCTTTAAAGTTTATCTACATTAGTAGATAAGCTGCCTTGCAGCAGTGGGATCCTCAATCAAATCCCCAGCCAAGATGTTATGTGCATGGGTATGTTCCTACTATGCTTGCATGGGTTTTCTCTGAGTACACTGGTTTCCTCCCACGCATACCAAAGACATGCTGATAGGTTAATTGGCTCCTGACTAAATTGACCCTAATATGTCTGGGAGATAAAGACTGGAGGGCTCTATGAAGGCAGGGACTGATGTGAATGTACAGTAGGTATAGCATTGCATAAATTATCAGTGCTATATAAATGCCTGTAATAAATGTAGTACAATTGGAAGCATTTACAATGTACTACCTGTTCAGTTTCTCGGAAAAAAAAAAAAAAAAAAAAAAAAAAAAAAAAAAAATCGATTTTGGTATGTTCAAAAGAAATTTGAAACTGAAACAAACAAGGAAATATTAAATTAATAATAATAAAAATAAATCCATAACAAAAAATGTTATATATTCATTATTCTATATTATTTTTAATTTCATAATTACCCTTAATTTAGAACCCACTATATATATATATATATATATATATATATATATATATATATATATATATATATATATATATATATATATATATATATATACACACACATACATACACACACACATACATACACACATATACAGTGGGTTCTATATTAAGAGTAATTACTAAATGAAATAAAAAGATTAATATTATAATTTTATATAATCTTTTTAGTTAACCATTACTCTTAATATAGAACCCACTATATATATATATATATATATATATATATATATATATATATATATATATATATAAATATAATATATATACACATACACACACATATACATACATTCTTAGTCGCACGATTCTGAGGAGGTTAAAGGACGTAATCGGACAGATGCTGGTCACATGTTAAAGGCAGTTCTGCTTCCCTGACCAAGGTTACCCACAATTCACCACTTCCTCACGCCAACAGAATTGCAGACCATTTTCTGCATGACTTGCAGGACTACATTCATACATCCAGGCTCTCACCCACAATGCAGACATGATACGCACACAATGGGGCGGCTGTCATAGTCGCCTCCTCCCAGCCGATGATCAGTGACCACACACACATGATCTGCACAGATTAATCTGCACAAGCTGCGTCCGAATACACAAGTCTTCTCTAATTGGTGGAAGGGATAAGAGTAGTGCGTCCTAGATTACATTGATCCACTAAGCACAGGGCATAGACGATGGTAATGAGTGTAGCCGGCTCACCTGGGCTCTGCATCCTGGAATCCCATCTTGTATAAGGCGACCACCACGGCTCCCCCGAGTCCAATGTTGTGCTGCAGGGCTAGCTTGGCTCCAGGAACTTGCCTTTTCCCAGCCTGACCTCTGAGCTGCCAGCAGAGTTCTGCACACTGAGCCAGGCCTGTGTACACAGAGGAGACAGTCAGAGCTCTGCTTCCGGCTCTTCACCACACTCTGCTGGACACAATGTGGAACTGAAGCCAGTCCTATTAACTCCTTCTACACAAGGATCTCCAGTTCCAGCACTCACTAATGCTGATCAAATGGAAGATCGGATAGATAATATAAGCAACAAGGTACAACACCAGAAAAATCAGAAAGTTCCATGTAAACCATAACTACATACTGTACAGCTGCCCATACACTAGTAGGTTTTCAGACAAATGTTTGTACAGAACAAATATTCATAAGAAAATTCTTATCGTTCCATTCAATGACATGATAAATGTTGTTCAGACAAAAAAAGGTTTGTTTTTAACATTTGACCTAGGAGTGAATGGACCTCTGGAAAAAAAATCCATTAAAAAAACAAATTGAACATCAATATGACCCACTTAGCATTGGAAAATCTTAAAATTCTAAATTTCAAACAGAATTCTACTAGTCTATGTCCAGCTTTAATGTTAACAATGATAAAATGGACAAATTGTAACCATGAGAGTGCCAAAACATAGTAATCATTCCACACACGTGTAATCGCAAAATATATCATGATTATATATCATCAACATATTTATTACAGGTAATTATATAGCACCATCAATTTATGCAGCACTTTACATATATATTGTACAATCCCATCAGTCACATACAACTATCTATTTATCTCTCTATCTGGCAGATCTCCACTTCTGTTTAAATTCTCTCCAGAGAACTTCACACCCAGATCTTCTTGTGTAGAGACACCCTAAGGCCTCTTTCACACGGACCTTCCTATCGGGTCCACCTATCCGTTTTTCATGCGGACCCGATCGGAACCTCTATTCTCCTCTATGGAGTGGTGGGTGTAAATGGACATGTGTCTGTTTATACCCACTTACAATCCAATCAAATCCGCCAAAAAGAGATGGATGGGGATCTGTTCCCCTTCCATCCAGCAGGTTGGATCGGCTGGCAGTCAGGTGTAAAACGGACAGGTGGTCCATTTGCATCTGACCGCCCACAAAGGACAGAAGTCTGTGTTTGTGTCCACTCTGCATGCACAGAGCGGACATGGATAGATCATCTGCCTGCTCAGCAGGCAGATACCCTGCTAAGCAAGTGGACCACAACCACAGTCCGCCCCGTGTGAAAAGGGCCTTTAGACAGCCATAGATGGACCGAAATTTGGCTGGTTTCTGCTGAACCAGCCAAATTTCTATCCATTTATGGGTGAGCTGGTTGTACTGAAGTCGGTCTTTTGATCAACGTCAGTATAACCAGCCTGTCAGGTTATTTCTCTATATTCACTACCAGTGGCTACAGCCACTAACAACAGATTATCCACCAAGTACTAAGTCATGTTTTGCTTGGGAATCAAATACTTATTTTACTCACTGAACAGCAACTCAATTTATGACAATGCACTGTGTAATTGGGCAACTATGTGGCAAAAGAGGTTTAATGTTGATAAATGTAAGGTTCTGCACTTGGGGCCTAAGAATATGCATACATCATACATACTGGGGGGGTACAACTGGGGGAATCAATGGTGGAGAAGGATCTGGGGGTTCTGGTAGTTCACAAGCTTAATAATGGCATGCAATGCCAAGCTGCGGCTTCTAGAGCGAGCAAAATCCTCTCTTGTATTACAAGAGGTATAGACTCCAGAGAGAGAGATATCATTTCCCCCGGTACAAATCATTAGTAAGACCTCATCTGGAATATGCAGTTCAGTTTTGGGCACCAATTCACAAAAAGAACATTGGGGAACTGGAGAAAGTACAGAGAAGGGCAACCAAACTGATACGAGGCATGGAGGAGCTCAGCTATGAGGAAAGATTAGAGGAACTGAATTTATTCTCTCTTGAGAAGAGGAGATTAAGGGGGGATATGATCACCATGTATAATACATAAGGGGGGATATGATCTCCATGTATAATACATAAGGGGGGATATGGTCTCCATGTATAATACATAAGGGGGGATATGGTCTCCATGTATAATACATAAGGGGGGATATGATCACCATGTATAATACATAAGGGGGGATATGGTCTCCATGTATAATACATAAGGGGGGGGTATGATCTCCATGTATAATACATAAGGGGGGGGTATGATCTCCATGTATAATACATAAGGGCATAAGGGGGGGATATGATCTCCATGTATAATACATAAGGGGGGGATATGATCTCCATGTATAATACATAAGGGGGGATATGATCTCCATGTAAAATACATAAGGGGGGATATGATCTCCATGTATAATACATAAGGGGGGATATGATCTCCATGTATAATACATAAGGGGGGATATGATCACCATGTATAATACATAAGGAGGGGATATGATCACCATGTATAATACATAAGGAGGGGATATGATCAACATGTATAATACATCAGTGGTTCATATAGTGAACTCGGTGTAGAGCTATTCACCCTGAGGTCATCACAGAGGACAATGGGGGCACTCTTTACGTCTGGAGGAAAAGAGATTTAATCTCCAAACACGGAAAGGTTTCTTCACAGTGAGAGCTGTGAAAATGTGGAATAGACTCCCTCAAGAGTTGGTTCTGGCCAGCTCAGTGGATTGCTTCAAAAAAGGCCTGGATTCTGTCCTAGATACACAGAATATAACTGGATACTAACATTTATAGGTAAAGTTGATCCAGGGAATATCCGATTGCCTCTCGAGGGATCAGGAAGGATTTTTTTCCCTGCAGGAGCAAACTGGATCATGCTTTGCCGGGTTTTTTTGCCTTCCTCTGGATCAACTGTGGATATAGGATTATAACTTTTTTTTGGTTGAACTGGATGGACTTTTGTCTTTTGTCAGCCAGACTAACATTTGTATCCTGTGTGCTTTCTGGATTTTTGGTTGATATTCTCTTTCTATCATTTAAAATACACCTATGATAAAAATTATAGACCCTTCATTTCTTTGTAGCTTTGTAGCACACACACACACACACACACACACACACACACACACACACACACACACTATACATTTATTGAGCTAAGCTCCGCACTTACACTGAGGATCTGGTTCTCCTGTGGTCTGACAATCCCCCTGAACAGTGCTCTGATCAGCAATGCCCCTTACACAGCAATGTGGTCTCAAAGGGGAAGGATTGTCAGTTTCTCCTCCCCCCTCCCTTAGTCTGCCATTCATATCTATAAAGTCTGGTAGACCTAATGGTGACAAATGTTGCTTTCCTGCATTTGGAACACACATCAAATTCAGATCATCAAAATCCTATTGGTTTCCATGGAGCAGTACACATGACACTTCAGAAGCTGCAGTTGATCTGCTTTGCAGTGTATTTCTCTGGAAACATTATGTCCTATTTAGGTGCGTTCGAACAAAAAATGCAGCACTTAGGCTGGTTTGTCTGCAGTTCAAATATATCCCATTCTGGTTTGAATGTAAAAACATATGACAAAAACTCCCATTTACATGAATAACTAGTTGTTCATCCATTGACACTGCATGTAAATTTGTTGCGTGTAAATGGGGCAAAAGGTAATGTTTTCAGGCTATTTCTGCAGATCAAATGTTATTTTTTTTCTCCAAAAAATAAAAACTGTGTGAGTAGTGAAAATACCTCATTATGGCCACTAGATGGTATTGCGTATCAAAGAAAATGAGTATATTCTCTGCTCCATCTAGTGACCGCAATGTTGTATTTTTTCCATTCATACTGTTTTTCTAATGAAAAATATTCTATCTGAAGATAAAATAGCCTGAGAAATTCCAGAATGAATTTGCATGCAGTTTTCATGGACAAACATATTTATATTTTTTGTGTAATACCAAAGTCTGCCAATTCAACTGGACTATGAGGGCAAAGGCACAAGATTTGGTATAACAAGCCGGTCAGATCTCGGGTATAATCATTACAGGTCATCACTTGGATGTAGGCTCAGATACTTGTCATCACTGGGATGTAGTCTCAGGTACGGTCATCAATGGGATTCTGGCTCAAGTACAGTCATCACTGGGACCCAAATTGGGTTCAGATATGGTCATCATTGGAAAGAAGGCTCAGGAACAGTCATCACTGGGAGGTAGGCTCAGGAAGAGTCATCACTGGGAGGTAGGCTCAGGAAGAGTCATAACTGAGATGTAGGATCAGGAAAGGTCATCACTGGGATGCAGGCTGAGGTACGGTCATCAATGGGATTCTGGCTCAAGTACAGTCATCACTGGGACCCAAATTGGGTTCAGATATGGTCATCATTGGAAAGAAGGCTCAGGAACAGTCATCACTGGGAGGTAGGCTCAGGAAGAGTCATCACTGGGAGGTAGGCTCAGGAACGGTCATAACTGAGATGTAGGATCAGGAAAGGTCGTCACTGGGATGCAGGCTGAGGAATGGTCTTCACTGGGACTTGGGTTCAGGTATGGTCATCATTGGAAAGTAGGTTCAGAAACAGTCATCACTGGGATGTAGGCTCAGAAACAGTCATCACTAGAATGTAGGATCAGGAACGCACATCACTTAGATTTGGGTTCAGGTATGGTCATCACTGAGATGTAGGCTCAGGAACAGTCATCACTGGGATTTGGGTTCTGGTTTAATCATCACTGGGATGTAGGCTCAGGAAAGGTCATCACTGGGATTTGGGTTCAGGTACGGTCATCACTGGGATGTAGGCTCAGGAAAGGTCATCACTGGGATGTAGGCTCAGGAAAGGTCATCAGTGGGATTTGGGGTCAGGTACAGTCATCACTGGGATGTAGGCTCAGGAAAGGTCATCAGTGGGATTTGGGGTCAGGTACAGTCATCACTGGGATGTAGGCTCAAGAATGGGCATCAGTGGGATGTAGGCTTATCCTTGACAGCAGTTTGTCATGTTTTTGAATCCAAGCCTGGTAATTATCATGGTTAGGAAACAAAGTACTCTGTCCTCATGGAACAAGAATGATTTGACCAGTTTACTCTAGTGGATTAAATCTATGTTGGTTTATCTCTGGTATCTGATCTGTGTCAGAGGGAAAACAGAGAGATGAGAGTGAAGTTCAAGGTACGCAGTCTCCCTGCCTCCATCAGTCACACAGATAAAAAGGAGACCAAACTCCATAATATCGTATATATGAGCAGATAAGAGGCGGACCTGTACACAATCTCCTGCACTGTTTACACCTAATCTGCCCTTTCACACAAATGTTAGTGTGCAAAGTGTGCATCGTATTTGTAAGTCAAGGCCTGTTTATGTGCCCTGCATACCTTTCCTTCCAGAATGTCGGTCTAATTAAAAAGACGTAGGCCAGTCAAAATGAGACAACATATAAACCACCTAAAAAAAAGTGTATGCAAAGCCTAAACAATGAACTTCTCTTATTTATTCTCTTTTAGTCTGTTAAATATATCATTAGAAGAAGAATGATTGGCCTTTATTTTGTAGAGATCAGTGAGTGGATAAGCCGTGTGAAAGGGCCCTTAAAAAGGCAAAACCTGTAAAATGTACCCTTCCCAAGGGATACTATAAAATTTAAAGGTAGTGGAAGGCACTAAAAAGGCTTTGTGTAAATAAGCATCCATTTAGTAATACACAAGTCAGGTAAAGTAGATTCTGTGATCTCCACTGTACTACTTTTCAATTGATGGTCTATGAACAGTCTTGAAAGCTACTGTGGTTGGGACTGGTCCCACATGACCCTTATGATAAAAGCCGAAACTAGAGAGCATGCAGGAGCAAAATCAAGTTAAAGATACTTCTTTAAGCCTATTAGCAGTGAACAAAGACACCGTGTGTTCAGTGCGGATGTCTAATGACATAAGAACCTAGTAATGGGAAGATAAAAGCAGGTCGTGTAGATACACGAGGGATTAAACTGTGTATAAATACCCAGTGTATACAAGTCTAAAAACGTAAAAAAAATAATAACTTAACAAAACAAGACATTTGGATCCACTGAAGAGATGTCTGCTTTTCCTACAATAAAAACTATAAAAATTGACAGTTCACTATAAAGAATAGACAAATTACAAACATGTAATACTTACCTGCTCTGTGCAATGGTTTTGCACAGAGCAGCCCTGATCTTCCTCTTCTGAGGTCCCGCTCTGGCGCTCCTGGCTCCTCTTCCCTGCCGAGTGCCCCAATACAAGCCACGTGCTATGGGGGACACTTGTGCAGGCTCAATCTCGAGCCGTGCGGTGTGTGTCCAAAGACACACGCATAGTGTGGCTCAGGCCCACCCCCTGCTCTATTCTGACAGGCTGTGCTTAACAGCCGCAGGAGCCAATGGCTCTTGCTGCTGCCTCCATGGCCAGTGAGGAGAGAGCCGCTGCTCTCGGGCACAGCACTAGATCAATATCAGGCTCAATCAAGTGCATGGGGGTCTCGGATTATGAACACAGGTTTTTTTACCTTAGTGTAGAGAATGCTTTAAAGTGGTTGTAAAACCTTACATATACCCAATGAGGTGACAGGCCTCAGGTGATACACAGAGAGGGAACAAATTTTCCTACACAAGCATCCACAGTCTACTCTTCTCTACATCCATTCAACGTGCTGAATTTATAAAGCTTTTCTGAGATTTCAGAAAAAAGGGGGCGGAGAGCTGAAATTACACACTGCACAGCTCAGTGAGGAAAGCTCTGAGAGCTGATTGGTGGAAAGAGACACCCCCTCCCCCTCCCCCCCCTTCACACAGCTCGCAGGAACAGAGCTGAGGCTGTCAATCTGCTGGAGCGCCCTCCCATGTCACCATTTTTCTGTCGGTGTCAGGAAAACTTGTCAGAAGTGATTCATGCTGATAGAAGAGGAATGAAGCAGCAGATAGAAATTACACTTCGTGCTCTTAATTGAGACAAGTACACACTATAGAGGGATATGCTTTATTCATATTTCATGTCTGAGGTTTACAACCACTTGAAGGTAAAAATCCTTATACAGATACAACCAGTTTAAACCTACCTGACGCAGTTTTATACCACAGTGCTAGAGGTGGGGAAATCACAAGCCCACAATGTGCTGCACTTAGGTTGTCTTTGGTCCTCTCTCAAAGAGGAAGGACCCCCTCCCTGACCCCCTTGGACTCAAGCCTCCTAATGGGTGTAAAGCACACTCAGGTCAACCTAGCCAAAAGGCCTGGCGAACCCCTCTCCTTGTGATCAGTCAACACCGACCACTGAGTCTGGGTAGTAGGCTCTCCTGAAGAGAGATCGCCCTCAAGGCAATGAGGAAGGAATCTAATGCCCTCACATCCTGCCCCTAGACGTCAGTGTAGGCCCAAAGACTGACACCCTTCAGTAACCGCTTCCCGTTCACCCTATAGCAAAAGTACTGCTACAGGGTGGCACGGGTGTGCAAAATCACGTATATACACGTTATTTTGCATTTCCGGGTAGAAGGGGTGCACGAGGTGCGCGCCTTCCCTACCCGCGCTGCCATTCACCAGGTCTTGGCCGGTGATTGCTGAGCATCTCCGATGGGGGGGGGGAGAACTGTTTGCAAACAAAACAGTTATCTCCCCTGTCAGCTACTGCACAGCCATGCAAAGCAGTGTGATTACAGTGAAGCACTTTGATTGCAACCCTTTGATTGCCCCTCATGTGAACCCCTTCCCGCCCAGTGCCATTAGTACAGTGTCAGTGCTTTTTATTAGCACTGATCACTGTATTGGTGTCACTGGGGATGTCAGTGACACCAAGTCAGTTCCCCCCAGTGTGAGAATGCCCGCTGCAGTCCCTCTATAAGTCGCTGATCGCCTCCATTACTAATAAAATAACAAAAAAAAATCCCAGTATATAAACTGCCATTTGTAAACTCTATAACATTCATGTAGACCAATTAATTTACACGTATTGGGGTTATTTTTAGCAAAGACATGTAGCAGAATACATTTTGGCCTAAATTTATGACAAAATTTGATTTTTCAAGTTTTTTTTACTGGACATGCTTAATAGCAAAAAGTCAAAAATATTGTTTTTTTCTCAAAATTGTTGCTTTTTTTTGTAGCGCAAAAAATAAAAAATGCACAGGCAATCAAAAACCACTGAAAGAAAGCTCTATTGGTGGGGACAAAAAAAGGACATATATTTCATTTGGGTGCAGCGTTGCATGACCACGCAATTGTCAGTTAAAGTAACGCAGCGTTGTAACTCAAAAAAATGGCCTGGTCAGGAAGGGGGGTAAATCCTCAGGAGGGCAAGGGGTTAAAGTTAAAAAAACAAAACAAAACAAAACAAACCACACAACACAACACAACACAACACACACACACGGCATTTTTGCAGCCACTTTTAGGGGTGTCAGGTGTATTTTTTTACTGCTTCCAAGTGGTCCTCCATGTCATCCTATGTGTCCATGTTATCCTATGTGGCCCTCCATGTGATCCTATGTGTCCATGTCATCCTATGTGTCCATATCATCCTACGTGGCCCTCCATGTCATCCTACGTGGCTCTCCATGTCATCCTACGTGGCCCTCCATGTCATCCTACGTGGCCCCTCATGGTCATCCTATGTGTCCATGCACACCTAGACTTTTACAAGCTTTTAGTACCAGTAGTATTTACCAGAAAAAACCCCCAGGGCCAGTACATCCAGGAGCAGCAGCGTCTTGGCAGAAAAAATGCTTGATGCATGTAAACGTGTCTAAACATGTGTTACCACTCAAGCGCTAAATGCCTCTAGCGCAAATTCATTTAAATGGCCAGAATAAATTATTCTGACCAATTAAATGAATTAACGCCGGAGAGCTTGACACTTGTAAACACGCCTGAACGCTTGTAAAAGCATTAGACACTTTGATAAGCGCCTGGCTCTTTTTCTGCCAAAACGCTGCTGCCAAGAGGAGGAGCGTTTTTAAAACGTCCTGTATGCATGGGGCCTAACAGAGGGACCTTGGTGGGAATTCACTGCTCATGTATACCACTCCCCAACATCAAGACCCATGCCTGTATATCAGTCCAAATGCTGTGATAGATAAAGTGCCCTGAGATCTATATGCATAGCATTGAGGCACATCAACTGCAGCAACACCATGGTCATAGAAACCACACACAGCTTAAAATGAGTCAGGGATAGGCCTCCTGCACATTCCCAGAATCAGAATCTGCCATTTCCAAAACTACCAGATTGCTGTATGTGTGCTGACCTGGATAACAGAGAAGCCCTGAGCAGAAAGGCTGCATGTTCCTTCTATACATTTCATTTCAATGCTCATCAATGACTGCAGTGTACCATTAAAACAATAAAAGTAAAAGTAGCTTTCGGTTATTTTTATTTTCAGTTTAAATGGAGATTTTAAATCCAGTTACATGACACCCTGGAATCCTCTTAACCTTCCTCCTACACAACTGGTATACGGTTGTCTATGATACAAAGACCTGTTCAGTACTGTCCTCTTCAGCACCCTTCTTGATGATGCACCCCCATGGGACATGTCCTTGTCAGCCTCGGCTTTCAGGAAACAACTTGAATTTGACAGATGAATTCTACATTGGGAACTGCTGAGCAAAATCACTGCAGCTCTATGCTTATGACACGGACTCCCATAAATAATATACCATGCCAGCATCACACAGAATACTATACAATCAGCTTCCTTGAACAAATGAGCACAACACATTCTGCCTTCTTTAATTTCTTTTACAGCTTTCTGCATTTGGTCCCACAACATCACATGACATTTCAAAGCTGCATAGAAAATTACTGCACAATGATGTTCTTTTCCCAGGTAATTGTAGGTCTGAACAGGGGGCAGATAGATAGTTACTTCCAGCAGTGGACACTGACTTTGGGTCCTGCTCGAAGGTCTAATTATTGAACTATCTCCACTCAGCCCAACATATGTAATATTTGTACTAGATCCAAGAGTAAATGAGTCCCAAGCCCTCCCTGTTGCTAGACATTGGTTAAAAAAAAAAGAAAAAAAAATCAAGTTGGAGTCAAGTCTCTTAAAAAATTTAATTGAAATATATTCATCTACACATATGTGCAGCGCTAAACATAGTATTAAGATAGTCTGTCCCACACAGAGTATTCAATAAAAACAAAGGTGACAGTCTGTGCAGATAAATGGTGCGGAATAAAAATCCAGTTTCAGGCGCACACACTTCTTCAGAGGCGGATACCAATTGGTGCGCACGAAACGCGTTAGTTGCCAGGACGTCACACCGCCGGAGCCAAGTGGAGGCCCGGCGGCCATCCTGCTTTCTGGATGGTTAGTCCATAATATACCTGACGCTGCATCATAGTATCATTGCTTTTACTCGGATTGTGCTTTTTACTCGGAATTTGCAAATTCATTTATTTAATAAATTACAGTTTAAACTACTACACTATGGGCACTCTTTATGGTCTCCCTTGAGGAGCTATTTATTTACAAAGCCCACCTGATCCAGCCATCTACTGAATCCAGAGAAGGGAGTTCCTGTAAGCAGGCACCTGCACCCATCCATCCCTTAAAAGGGACCTCTGGCCAGCTGGATCCTTTTACTTTTCTGTGTGCCCCTGACAATACCACCTTGAGGGAGGATTATCATTGCCCCAGACCAGATCCATATCCATAAAGGAGACCTCTACTGGTTCATATAATACGTATTTATATTACACATCTGGTGAGTGCATAATTTTACCACACTATCTGGAGCACCGCCACTGGATTTTTATTCCGCACCATTTATCTGCACAGACTGTCACCTTTATTTTTATTGAATATCTAATGTGGGACAGACTATCTTAATACTATTTTTAGTGCTGCACTTATGTGTATGTTTCTGACAAGGTTTTATACTGGTTGCCTTGAGTGTTTCAGCTGCTGATTAGAGAGTGCTCACTCCTCTATTGTATTTTTATTAAATATATTCATCAATAGCCACAAAAGATATAAATCCACTTTGTGTACATCAAATGTCTTTACAAGTCCAGATATCGTCTTGTAAAAGTCATGATGACATCATCACTGGGTTGCACATAGCCGATACAGGGAGCAGAGCTGTGGGAGGAGCCCAGCAGCTCCACCCACTACAGGCTACCTTCAGATAAACTACAGGAGGGGGTGGAGACAAGACCAGTCACCTTGCACATACAGACACAGCAGTAGTGACCAGTCTTTATTACAGGAAGCTTCTTCACAGAACATGTGTGATTACTACACAGATCTGGAAGAAATGCACAAATGACACCAAGATTCAAGTAAGAATACAAGTCTTACATTTTGACAATTTTCACTTATCCCAGAGTTCAGTTTTCAGGGAAAAAGTGTGTTTTTCCAATGGAAACCCGATAAAACCTTTCAGCTGTACGAATCAATTTTTTTTGTAGTGATGGTCACCTAGGAAAGATGCTTTGTAAATCTCTTCTTGACAAACCAGAATTTGCCACAAAAAATTGTCCATTTAGTTTCCAATGTGTATGGGTAGCCTTTCATATTATACCTGACACATTCACAGACACTGAGCTTTTCCATCTGGTTAGAACACTTCATATCTGACCTGTTGCTCCCAGAGGATGTCCCTTGGAGATCAATCCCCCACTTGGATTGACGACCCACCGACCTCCATACGTGTTGTTCCCTCTGTCAATCAGTTCTCCAGCTTTACCTAAGATAAAAAGAGAAAAAAATTACAAGATGTTTAACTGCTTTCCCACCCAGATATACTGCTACAGGGCAGCAGGGATGCACAAAATCACACACACACACACACACACACATATATATATTTCCAGGTAGGGAACGCACGCGAGCCGTGCTCACACCCTACCCACGCCGCCATTCACGGACGTGGCTGTCAATCACCAGGTCCCAGCCACTGATTGCAGAGCATCTCCGACGGGGAGGAGGACTGTGTTGTTTACTAACAGTTCTCCTCCCTGTCAGGTCGGGCACACTGCTTTGGATGGCTGTGCACAGCAAAGTTATTCAAAGCAGTGTGCTTATAGTAAAAACACTCTCTGCACACAGTTAACCCTTTGATCGCCCCTCATGTTAACCCCTTCCTGCCCAGTGCCATTAGTCCAGTGCCAGTGCTTTTTTTTTAGCACTGATCACTGTATTGGTGTCACAGGGGATGTCAGTGACACCAAGTCAATTTCGCCCAGTGTCAGAATGTCCGCCGCAGTCCTGCAGTCCCGCTATAAGTCATTACTAGTAAAAAATAAAAAAATTCCAGTATCTATACCACCATTTATAAATGCTATAACTTTCACATAAACCAATTAATTTACACGTATTGGGATTTTTTCTTAGCAAAGACATGTAGCAGAATACATTTTGTCCTAAATTTATGATGAAATTATATTTTTTACTGGACGTGTTTAATAGCAAAAAGTCAAAAATATTTTATTTTTTTCTCAAAATTGTTGGTCTTTTTTTTATAGCGCAAAAAAAAAAAAAAAAAAACAAAAAAAAAAAAAAAAGCACAGGCGATCAAATACCACCAAAAAAAAGATCAATTCATGGGAAAAAAAGGACATAAATTTCATTTGGGTGCTGCATTGCATGACCGCGCAATCGTCAGTTAAGGTAACGCAGCACCGTAACACTGCAAATGGCCTGGTCAGGAAGGGGGGGGGGGTAAATCCTCTGGAGGGCAAGTGATTAATTAAACTATCCTAGCAAGCCTATGTTAATTTTATCTCATAATGTATTTATTTTTACAAATGCCCAAAGTAGAACTGCAAACCTTTTTTTTTTTTTTTTTTTAAATGCAATGTGGGTTAGCCCCAGTCAAGTTTTTATTCCCTGTTGGGAATATTTCCCTTCACTTCCTGTCCCACAAACATGACAGGAAGGGAGTGGAACTCTCCCTGGATAATAAAAAATCCTCCTCTATTACAGCAATCACGCTAGGTGTCTCTATTGGAAGATTTCCCCTGACCTCCTGTTGTGGTGGCAAACCTAACATTTCAGATATCCCCAGATATGTTGGCCACTGGGACAGTTTTAGGAAATCTTTCCAATGTGGGACATAGACAGCAATAAAACCTGACACAGATTCTAAACCTTCCCCACTCAACAAACAACTATTACATTAAAAACAAAACAAAAAAAAACACACACTTCTTTACATGTCCTTGTTGAGGATTTCCAACCTACTGAATACTGAATAGGTCATCCATCTTTTGCTTCACCCAGTAGTTGCTCTGAAATAGCCTATTCATTTTCAAATCTGTTTGCAATACCGGTGGCTGCTATGCCTCCTATTCCCCCAGCCACTGGTCTTGGCACATCCCTTCTGTAGTTCTCTCTCCAGGAAGCAATGATGTAATTCTGCACCACTTGCAGACCGGGACTCTCAGACATATTCAACATATACAGGCCTAGTGTACCCACCCACATTCACTACAATTCCCTGTGGTTGATGGGAACTGTAGTTTCCTTTTCCTGCAGAAAGAGCAGAGGATATGATGTAATCCCGGCTGTTACACCTCCTCCTTGGCAGAGCAGATGCCGTTACCTTTTGAATTACAGAAATACGGTCATGAAAATTCCATTAGACTTCTAAATAGTAAGGATTTTAGTGTTTTTTGTAGGAGGGTGTAATAATGGTGATTTTTTTTCTACCTATCCAGGAGTTCTTCTTTAAATTTATTCCACAAAGAAATGTGCAAAATATGCACAAATTATAAAACAGAAATGAAACATCAAACTATAAAGTTTACTACAGAGTTCTTCATCTGTATGTGGAATACATGCTAGCAGTAGGCAAGTGTTCAATATGAAAAAGACACCAAAATGACTACCACTGAAAAAATATTTGATTAACTATTAACTTTACAGGTTGAATATGTGCCAAGTACATGACTATGTCAGGGACTGACCCTTTCGCCTGCTGTATATCTGATAATAAAATGTACATATCTTCTGTGTGTAAAGGGTGCCCACCTTTATACCACTAATCAAAGGAGTTTGTTTGATAATCTTGGCAATGGGTTAAATGGCTAAAACACAAACAACTACCATAGTGTTCACTGTATTCTTCTCGGTTTATGTCGGTGGAAGGTGTTCATTGTCTGATGGCTCTCAGATTGAACTTTGTTGTTCCTTTGTTTTATATTCAATATTTCAGCCCTTATGCAGGCCATAGATGGGGAGAAAACCGGCCGGTTTTTTAACAAAAAAACTAAAAATTGGTCGTTCAATAGGCTGACGTAACCACCGACCGTAAAAAAAAAAAACAAAAAAAAAACAAAATGGCCGATTTTCTTTCCGTCTGCAGCCCCGCTATTATTTTTGACATTAAAAGGTATTGCGGTTTCAACATTGTATCTATTTGTATCCATTTCGGATACAGATGGTTTTTCGGATACAAATAGATACATTGTTGCAACCGCAATACTTTTTAATGTCAAATATAGTAGCGGACTGCAATTCTTCTTCTTTCTCTTCTTCTTCCTCTTTTTCTTGCAGGTCACGGCTCATGTGCAGATTTTTTATTGGTAAAAAGATCGGTCGATTTGCCCATCATTGCCGTGAAAATCGGCTGATCGGCAAAATCAGCTGATTTTTTTCCAACTTTACTGATCAAAAAAATCTGACAAAATCCAGAAAACGGCCGACCAATTAACCCATTAACAGTGCGAAAATTGGCAGTTTTTTTTTTCGGCCGAAAAATCAGCTGATTTTCGACCCTTCTATGGCCTGCATTATTTTCCCTTTATATCTACTACTTTATTATATTTTACTTTTAGATTGGTTAAAATAGAAGAAGTTTGAACTCTTTTTATCAGATTTGTTTGTAGGTACCTGAACATCACCCCTATACGTGTGTCCAGCTTGTTGGACATCCCACTACAAAACCCTGGGCATGAATATAAAGACTTTTCACAAGCTTTTGAAGTGTGTCTGTGGGAATTTGTGCCAATTGGGCCAAAATAGCATTTGTGACATCAGACACTTATTCTGGATGAGAAACCTTGGCTTTCCATTTGCATTCCAATTCATCCCATGGGTGTTCAGTATGGGTGAGATCAGGGTTCTGTGTAGGCCCCTTGAGTTCCTGCACACCAAAAGTCAATCCCTGGGCAACTTTCATTGGTTGAACCTTTCACAGGGTTTATACACCTTCTCGTCTACCCCATATTTGTGGGCCAGGAGATTGGCTCAGGCTCAAGCACTGCTTTCCGGGAGGAAGGGGAGAAGTTCACATGCTCCTCCATGTCCAAAAGACAAATGGAGAGGAGCATAGAGGGACACAAAGAAGGTAAACCTCAGCAGGTCAGGGGTGGGCTAGCAAAAGAACCTGACGATTTACCATGAATTTGCAAAGTGACGCTATAAACTTAAAATAACCAATAGAAATTCTATTACCCCTTTTAAAGCACAGAAACAGGTCTTGGTATTGTAACAAAGGCTGGGAAGAAGGGAAGGCCCACCTGCAGGACAGAGTCCCAATGCTTCATATGTAATGAGTTCATTAGCAGAGAAGCAATCATGAAGTTCAATCACATCCACATCTTCTGGCCTCAAGCCGGTCTTCTGATAACAGCGATCAGCTGCAGTCTTACTCATGTCAAAGCCAGCCTGTTAGGAATACAAGAGCAAGACAAAAATACATATAAGTATATAACAGGAAAACAAACAATTACAGAGGACAGATAGGAGCAATGGATAGGGCACAATTTTCAGGAAAGCTCGTACAATACCTACTGTAATAATGAGAAGCCATAGCAGAATACATGAAATATGCGATTATATTGGAGCACAAAGAAAAGCTCCAAGCAAACATGGAGCATAAAAAAAATGCTTGTTAGGTGAATTATGCATTCCTTTAAAAGTAATGACAATGACAAAAAGGAAGGGAACAACATCTTATTATTACAGGTACTTTTATAGCGTCATCAATGTGCGCAGTGCTTTTCATACATATTGTACATTCATTAATCAAAAAAAAAACCTGCGCCAAAAATATATATTTAACTCCTAAACCAATGCTGCTGCTCTTTGTGGACAAACCATCAAACAAAATAAATAAAAATAACAAAAAACACAGCACAAAATAAATATACACATAAATAAATTAAAAATAAATAATTTGGTGAGTGCAGTATATGTTGGTTATCACGGATGATATTAAACACACTGAAGTTTTCTGCATATGGCACGGTTTTCATATATTTTTTGGAGCACATTGGATTTAATATTTTTTCTTTTTTTGGACTATTATTTAATATTTTTATTTAAGTTTTTTTGAATTTATTTATATGTATTTTTTTTTAACTGTGTTTTGTTATTTTTATTTATATTGTACATTCACATCAGTCCCTGCCTTCAAGGAGCGTACAATCTAAGGTCCCTAACTCACATATACATATACTGGGGTCAAGTTAGACAGGAACCAATTAACCTACCAGCATGTCTTTGGAGTGCAGGAGGAATCCGAAGTGGCTGGTGGAAACCCACACAGGCACAGAGAGAACATGCAAGCACCAGGCAGGTAGTGTCATGGCTGGGATTTGAGCCAACGATTCTAGCGCTGCTAGACTGAAGTGCTAAACCACTTAGCCACTGTGCTGCCCATTTTATTGGTGAGCTGCTCAAAAGAAGCAGTACTTTACAGGCCCATTATTTGTACATGACAAGCAGCTAGGTCCCTTTAAATGGTGGTAGATACATGCACCAACCTCATGTACAGGGTCAGGAAATCAGCCTTGCATTGGGAGTGTAGGGGGAGGTGTTTAGGTTAAAGAAGCCTTTCTCAACCTTTTTTCCCCCCAGAGGAAGCCCTGAAATAATTTTCAAGTCTTGGAGAACCACTGCTAAAACCATTTCATTGTTGGTCAGTGGGAAAAATGCCTCTTACATTTGTGGATAATAGGGTTGCACAGATACCGATATCGGTGCCGATACTAAGCATTTGCACGAGTATCAGTATTCGTGCAAATGCTCCGATACCTGAAATCAATACCTTCAGGCTCAGTTCTTTCAGCGGTCAGCAGAATTCCCCGCTGATGGCTGAAATGAAAAAAAAAAAAACAAAATAAAAAAAAAAACAACAAAAAACTGTCAATTAATGGTTGTGTAGTTCTTAACAACCCATGACTCAATGAGCTGTGAGCTGGGTTCCCCCGATGACAGCTGATGTATACACAAGTCCTGGCAATTTGGTCAAAAAACAATAGTAGCCAGGCAATGTTTATCAACAATTGTAGACACATTATTTCTCTTTGTATCTTTCTGTTTATTCATCTACAGATCAAAAGTTAAAAGCAACCTATCAAGTAAAAAAAAAAAGTTTGTTTTTTTAAATTAAATGTTCCTCTGTTTAACCCTTTGAGGACCGTAAGGTTTTGGAACGCCAAAAGAATACATTTTTTTGTTTTTAAAGTTCATACACTTCATTTGCTGTAACTAAGCCATTTCATGAAATAATTGGCAAAAAGCTAGATCCATTTGTTGTTTGTTGATAAGAACTAATATTTTGACTCAAACCAAAAAAAAAAAAAAAAGTTTTAAGTTCTTAATCAGATGATACACGCAATTACAAACATGGGACAAATACGTCCCTTGGTCCTCAAAGGGTTAACCCCTTATTAACACTAAATTTACTGTAATCAGCCCTAATTAACTCCTTTCCATTTAATTTTCCTGCTGATTTTTTTTGTTCATTTCCATTTTATAAACTAATAATTAAAACGTATATTCCTGAGGAAGTCACGTGATGTGACGTAACGCATAGGGTACGCTGATGACGTCAGGCCGCAAACTGGAAGTGCACGTGTCGCCATTTTGGAAAAGGGATTTCTGCACACTTCTTACAGCAAACACTGTATAGTGAGTTTTTAACCCTGTAGTGTCCCACGAGGACACATTTTAATGTGAGTTTTACAAGATTGTTTTAAATAAGGGCTGTTTTGAGTGGCAATACTACACTATATTAAGCATTCTTTTCACATGGATGTGGAGCGATCTGAAGATGTTTAAAAGTGCTGGCTAACGGTGGTGAAGATCTGTGTACCAGTATACCCTCCAGGGTTAAAAGGGAAAGCGCAGTTTGACCAGTCATTATGGGTCAAACTTGGAGGCGAGCGCAATAGAGTGTTGGAAGTGGATGAGCACTAAGGGGTGACACAGGAGCACCGTACACATTTACACAGTAGTGTGTTACACTGGTCTATGTGAAGTACAGCGGATTTAAAGGGACAGTTCACCATTTTCTGAGACTGTATTTGGATGACACTTGTAGTTGGTGTATGTGGATCACGATTTAAAGGATATATACCACATAAGTCCACGTGCTGATTTTCAAGATTTAAAGGGACAGTTCACTATTAAGGACATTGTGTTAGTTATTTGTGTGCACAATTCGTTTATAGCACCGGTTATGTGCAGTTTATGGGGTCCTAGATGTATGTATTGGTAAGACATCTGATATGGCACACACTGATTTTCACAAGCACAGTTTGTTTTTTCATTTGCATGTATTATATTGTTAGCACCATATTTGTATATATATTGGTGCGCTGCATTTTTTCATTTATTTATGTTTTACAATTGGGAACACATTATATGCTAGTCGCACAAGTTCTTTAGGAGGTCCATAGCGCTGAAGGTTTTCTATACACCTGTTGCAAGACAATATTCATGAAAAGAAAGTCTTATTTGTAATTAAAAAACAATATATGTATTACGTTGTTTTCTTAAGTAATGACAATGAGATCGCTGAATAAAACAGGTCCATAGCAGAAATGTAGAAATTTCTCTGGTCCATAAGAGGTGAACAGGTGTGAGCCATAGTGGTTATCGAGTGGGGCCGCCACGTCTTTAATAATTGATCACTCATTCAGCTGTCAGTGGGGTTCCCCTGCTGACAGCTGTGACAGATGAAGGGTAAACAAAACAGTTGCTGGCAGGTATTGGTAACTGGTACCAAACGGTAAAAAAGCATCGGTATTTGAACTCACTGTAAAAAATTGGTATCGGTGCCAGGGGCGGACTGACAACTCATGGGGCCCCCGGGCAATAGGGGATCATGGGGCCCCCATGTCCTTACCCAAACTCAAAAAAGCCTATGAAAAAGGTACCAGGGGCATCTCATGGGGCCCCGTACTGACCCTGGGCCCTCGGGCAGTGCCCAAGTTTCCAAATGGTCAGTCCGCCCCTGATCAGTGCATCCCTATTGGTTAGAGATACAACCTCTACAGACCACTAAAAAGATCATTAGCTTCATGCAGCCGGCTCTGCCAAGTGGTGTTGACTCTGGAACTATGCAGGCACCATTAGATGGAAGGTCAATCAGCCACGGTTCAAGGAACCCCTAGCAACCTCTGGAATTACCCTGGTTTAGAATGGCTGAGTTAGATTCTTAAGCTTTTGGGAGGAAGAGAGCTCAGGGTACCTGTCATCAGTGTGTATAGTCATCCAATGAGTAAGCTGGAGCTGGGGCAGCACGGAATCTGCAGAGCTGCAGGCAGTGAAATATGTGGTCACTCTGTTTATATCATGCAGTTATACAGTACATATTTGGATTACAAAGGTTATATCCATCAGTTTACAAACCACTGAGAATGCAAGTTCCTATGAACAAAATTTCAGCTGTGTATTTAGCCATTGGCCTGGACATTTATTGGAGCAGTTAAAAGTACCCCAATCTTACCATTTTAATGCAACTTTGCTCCTCAAAACTGCTGGCGGTATCAGTTACCATCTCCTGTGCCAAGATCTCTACTGCCTGGCTTTCCAACCTGTGTTTATGAACAAAGTCCTTACTAACCACTATAGCAGCTGCTGCTCCATCTGAAGTTGGGCTGCGGGAAAAAAAAAAAGGAAGAAGGAGATAGTCAACCTGGCAATATCCATAGTAGATCAATATTAACACAAGCATTACTAGCAGTTCACTTCAGTCACTGAGGCAGGACACTGCATCTATACAGGACAGGTCCCCCTGTCATCCATTATATATTGTGCAGGATTATTTATATTTGCTGTACATATATTATCAGAGGCTGCCTGTTCAGCTTGAGACCACCCAATGTCCGAGTGGCAGCCGTTACCTGGTTGATCTTACATTCACTGAGACATTCATAAAGATTGTCTACATTCCTCCAATGGCAGCACACGGTCCACAATGTTCTCGAAAGGGAAAAGCTGACGAATCAACATAGGAGTTACCCAAATTATACAAATGATGGTCTCCTGGCTAACCTCTGCAATGCACTGCCTGTCTCTCTCATTGTCTATCCTTATGTTTCTTTAACTTTATCATGATTTATTATACCTTATTGAATTTGTGTTTGGGTTGCTCCTTAGTCCACTAACTATGTATTACCTATTTGCAGTATAATGTTGCACTTTGTGGTTTCATATAGTCGTCTGGTATTTTTTACTGAGTTGGCATAATCAGTTGATTAAAAAAAGCCAGAATATCCAGTGCTGCAATGTCACTATAATGTATCAAAATCAAACACCAAATACAAAAGAGCAGCACTCACTGTATCTATACATACTGATACAAAAGTAATCTAACAAAAATATATGTGTTTCACTGTCAAAAATTGCAAAAAAAAGCAATGTGCAAAAATTACTAAATTATTAGATCATAAATGACAACTCAATTGATGAATGGTGAATAAATAATGATTAAATACATAAAAGCCCCAAAATATATAATATGACAATGAATATATGAGTAATAATCAGGAAAATAAATAGATTAAAAGTTCCAAAAGACATAAAAATTCATGAAAGGAGTGACTAAACAATCACAATAAAGTGCATAAAAAAATCAAGGCGCTCCATTTGTGCACCTGGCAACAGTCATGAGTATCCTGTGCCTCCACTCTTCACCATTGTGCACTTCACTTTTTGCTATTAAACATGTCCAGTAAAAAAAAATAATAAAAAAAAAAAAAATCAAATTTCATCATAAAATTCACGCCCAAATGTATTCTGCGACATGTCTTTGCTAAAAAAAAATCCCAATACGTGTAAATTAATTGGTTTAAGTAAAAGTTATAGCGTTTACAAATAGTGGTATAGATACTGGAATTTGTTTTTGTTTTTTATTATAGCGGGACTGCGGCGAGCATTCTGAAACTGGGATGAACTGACATGGTGTTCCTGACATCCCCAGTTACGCCAATACAGTGATCAGTGCTACAGAAAAGCACTGACACTGTACTAATGGCACTGGGAAGAAAGGGGTTAACATGAGGGGCTGTGTGCTGGGAGTGTTTTACTGGGGGGCGGTGTGTTGGTGCCTCACTATAATCACACTGCTCTGGATGGCTGTGCTGAGCACAGCCATCCAGAGCAGTGTGCCCGAGCCGACAGGGAGGAGGACTGTTCGTAAACAAAGCAGCCCTCCTCCGAGATCCTTGGTAATCAACGGGCGCCAGTGGGTAATCACCAGCCAGGACCCGGTGATTGACAGCCGCGAATGGCGGTACAGGTAGGGCTTACGCATGCCCCCTACCCAGAAATGCAAAATCACGTGTATATACAGATGTTATTTTGAGCACCCCTGCCACCCTGTAGCAGTATATCTGTTATAGGGTGGTGGGGAAGCGGTTAAAGAGCAACTTTTGTTGAGAAAAAAATCCCATCTTGGTGACAAGTTTATATTGCATGGATTTTAACAAACTTTGTTGCAGATTCCTACCTGTTTCTGCTCTGAAGAAAAAGCTGTTTGAGCGCAGAGTGAATCTGAATGGGACTGACTTTTTCAGCTACTGTGTTCTAATGAGGAAAGTGGCAGGGTCTGCATCCCTTTATAAATAATTAACTCTTTGGGAGCATCTCATGGACAATGACTTGTATCTTAGTGCAGATTTCTGGGGAAATCAGTGAGACAATCACACAAATGGGAAATTACATTCCTGGAGGCATTCCATAAACCAACTGTGTATAGAAGGGCCCCCAGGTTGCTATATTGTATTGAATTTTACAGAAAATCGCAGCACTGCAGATTGAATAGGAAAGGTAATTTTAAATAAAATTAAATTACAAAATCGGACTCGTGTGGCAATTGTACACACACACACACACACACACACACACACACACACACACACACACACACACACACACACGTATTTTAACACCCTGCAATTTTGCAAGTTCTCCCACTTAGAAATCATGGAGGGGTCTGAAATTCACATTGTAAGTGCATTTCCACTCTGAGAGACAGTATTAAAAAAAAAAAAAAAAAAAATTCAGGAAATAACATTGTATGATTTTTAAAGAATTTATTTGTCTTGCACTGCTGAACATAAGTATTTGAACACCTAATAAACAGCAAGAATTCTGGCTCTCAAAGACCTGTTACTGTGCCTTTAAAAAGTCCACCTCTACTCCACTCCACTCATTAATCTAACTTAATAGCACCTGTCTGAGCTCTTTAAAGACACCTGTCCACCCCACAGTCAGTCAGACGCCAACTACTACCATGGGCAAGACCAAAGAGCTGTCAAAAGACACCAGAGACAAAATTGTGAACCTCCACAAGGCTGGAAAGGGCTACGGGGCAATTGCCAAGCAGTTTGGTGAAAATAGATCAACTGTTGGAGCAATTGTTAGAAAATGGAAGAGGCTAAAGACGACTGTCAGTCTCCCTCGGTCTGGGGCTCCATGCAAGATCTCACCTCGTAGGGTACCACTGATGATAAGAAAGGTGAGGAATCAGCCCAGAACTACAAGGGAGGAGCTGGTCAATGACATGAAGAGAGCTGGGACCACAGTTTCAAAGGTCACTGTCGGTAGAACACTACGCCGTCATGGTTTCAAATCATGCATTGCACGGAAGGTTCCCCTGCTCAAGTCATCACATGTCCAGGCGCATCTGAAGTTTGCCAATGACCATCTGGATGATCCAGAGGAGGCATGGGAGAAAGTCATGTGGTCAGATGAGACCAAAGTAGAACTTTTTGGTCTAAACTTCACTCGTCGTGTTTGGAGGAAAAAGAAGGATGAGTTGCATCCCAAGAACACCATCCCTACTGTAAAGCATGGGGGTGATAACATCATGCTTTGGGGGTGCTTTTCTGCAAAGGGGACAAGACGACTGCACTGTATTAAGGAGAGGATGAATGGGGCCAATTGTTGTGAGATTTTGAGCAACAACCTCCTTCCCTCAGTCACAGCATTGAAGATGGGTCGTGGTTGGGTCTTCCAACATGACAACGATCCGAAGCACACAGCCAGGATAACCAAGGAGTGGCTCCGTAAGATGCATATCAAGGTTCTGGAGTGGCCTAGCCAGTCTCCAGACCTAAATCCAATAGAACATCTTTGGAGGGAGCTGAAACTCTGTGTTACTCAGCGACAGCCCCGAAACCTGACAGATCTAGAGGAGATCTGTGTGGAGGAGTGGGCCAAAATCCCTGTTGCAGTGTGTGCAAACCTGGTCAAGAACTACAGGAAACGTTTGACCTCTGTAATTGCAAGCAAAGTCTTCTGTACCAAATATTAACACTGATTTTCTCAGGTGTTCAAATACTTATGTTCAGCAGTGCAAGACAAATACATTCTTTAAAAATCATACAATGTGATTTCCTGCATTTTTTTTTAATTCTGTCTCTCAGAGTGGGAATGCACCTACAATGTGAATTTCAGACCCCTCCATGATTTCTAAGTGGGAGAACTTGCAAAATCACAGGGTGTTCAAATACTTCTGTTCCTCACTGTATACACACACACACACACACACACACATATATATCTTTTTATTGGCCATTTGTTTGCAAGTAACTGCAGTTACTCTTTAACCATTTGTTATCTTAAACTTAGATGTTACCTACCAGCATTGAAGAACTGTAAGAAAATCGAAGACTTTCCTGGAATTTTTCACCTCGTCAAGGCTGTATTCCTCTTGAAATTGTGAGTTCCTGCAGTAGATATAAAGTAAACGATAACTAAATCTAATCATCTTACAGGATGGTGACAACCACATATCCAAGCCTAGACACAGGCTCACAGAGCTTCATAAAAGTCTGATAAAAGTAAACTCTTATGGCATCGTTATAAAAAATGGCAACAAGAAATAACTATAGAAGATCTCGATATATGAAGATGCCCCTTGTTACAAGGCGAAGGCTGGTCCTGAAATGGTTTTGTTTTGAAAAAGCAGTTACAATTTCCAGGGGGAAAAATACAGGCTGCAAATGTTGACCTCCTTATCAAAACGCTAGCTGTTGGAAGGTCACACTGATTTTGGGACTTTAGCAATTTTAACCACTATCCCTCCAGAGGATTTACCCCCCTTCCTGACCAGACCATTTTTCACAATTCGACACTGACAATTGCGCGGTCATGCAACACTGCACCCAAATTAAGTTTATGTCCTTTTTTCCCACAATTGGAGCTTTCTTTTGGTGGTATTTGATCGGCTTGGCGTTATTTTTGTGCAATAAACAAAAAAAGACCGACAATTTTAAGGAAAAAAAAAAAAACTGTATTTTTGACTTTTTGCTATTAAACATAAAAAAAAAAAAAAAAAAAATCAAATTTCATCATAATAAATTAACACACACACACACATATATATACATACATATATACATATATACACACACACACATATACATATATACACACACACGTGATTTTGCACAGCCCTGCAGCAGTATTTCTGCTATAGGGCGGCAGGAAAGTGGTTAAGTGATGGCCCAGAGCAAGCATGCAGAGTTCACATTGAAGGCACAACTCCTGATTTGCATGCTCTTTCCAGGCCAGTGAATGAAGCCACTGAAGCAGCATAACAGCCAGGCAACCTGCATTTTCAGCTGATAGAAGGTCATATTTTGGGTTTAGTTACTGTGACTGACTATATAGATACTGGGAAAAATATATGAGATTGAAGCATCTATTTGGTTTCTAAGATCTGCAGATGGAGTAGGAACAAGGGAGGTTGGAAGGCATTGGAAAATCATAAATAATTTATCCGTCGACAGAAGTGTCTTATGATTGACACCCCACACAATATGCAGACACATCAGCTGGTGTCATTATCTGCAGAGGACATGAACCTTCATACAGTTCCGGGACATCACTCCACACTTACGGGTTGTTTATAGAGTGCTTGTGATTCTTCCATGCAATCTTAGCAAAATGTTCTGGCGTTGTTCCTATGTGGGAGGAATAAAACAGAGTTTGACAAATGACAAAGAAGTGATGCTTCACATCAACCCCTATTCCAGTTCCTTTCATTTGTGGGTTGTGTACAAACATACAAAAAATGTAAAAATGAGAAATTCTTTTAAAGTAAGACCATGCTCTATTTGAAAAATCAGTTTTCTTATTTACCATTAAAGTTTTGATAAAAACTTGATAAAAACACAGGCAGCACAGTAGCTAAATGGTTAGCACTTCCGCCTGGCAGTACTGGGGTCGTTGGTTCGAATCCCAACCATGGCACCACCTGCCTGGAGTTTGTATGTTGTCCCTGTGCCTGCATGGGTTTCCTCCAGTTTCCTTCCACACTCCAAAGACATGCTGGTAGGTTCATTGGCTCCTGTCTAAATTGGCCCTAATATGTGTATGAATGTAAGTTAGGGACCTTAGATTGTGCTCCCCATGAGGGTTAGGGAGTGATGTGAATGTACAATATATATGTAAAGTGCTGCGTAAATTGACGGTGCTATATAAGTACCTGAAATAAATAAATTAAAAATACAGGTTCAATTTACCTAAAAGGTACAGGGGTTAGAAAAAATAAATAAATAAATGGAAGCACTACATGGTTTTGCAGGTGTTAAAGTGACGTCACATTTCTCGTTGAAAGCAGAAGTGATGTATCATTCTTTTGCTTCTGACACATAACAAATACCCAATATCGTGGCGCCTCCTTATACCAAATACAGTGAATGTGATAGCTGAAATCTCCAAACAACCAAATATTTCCAATTTCAATAATAGCAGCTGCTAAGTGTGTACACACTAATTAAATGCAGAAAGTGATGGCAGAAAGGCACTTGCTCAACAGATAGTTATAAACAAAGTATCAAAAAGAGTCCAATAAAGTGCATTTCCCAACACCAAGAAAAACAAGTCTTTTTAGGAGGATGCTGGATCATGCCAGTTTTCCAAACCAATCTTCTTCACCACTTGCGTTACATAATTAAGTTCCACACTCACCAGAAAGTTCTGACCCCCTGTTAGGATGATCAAGCAGTGCTAGGTCCCCCAAGCATGTTCTCTTGTGAGGAGGCTCTCCAGACTCCCCTTCATTCAAGAATATCTTTCAAATGGGCTCAATAAAACAACAAATATCCATGAAAAAGCATCTAAGTGCAATATTTATTAAGAACCATGGTTCCAGATAAAATACATTAAAATTCCACTCACACGGTAAGGTGCCTAAAGTCCCTGCACCAGTTAATACAGCCTGTGTGTATGGATGTCACCGCATCTCCTACACTAGCCGGCATGCGTTCTAAACCTCGATCTTTAGAATGTCCTTTACTTCTCCCGTTTGCTTGGTCTGTGTCCCTGCCAGGGGCGGACTGACCATTCAAGCACTCGGGCACTGCCTGAGGGCCCAGGCTCTGTAGGGGGCCCCATGAGATGCCCCGGTACCTTTCAATGGCTTTTTCATAGGCTTTTTTGGGTGTGGGCAAGGACACAGGGGCCCCATGATCCCCTATAGCCTGGGGGGGGGGGCCCCATGAGATGCCCCGGTACCTTTCATTGGCTTTTTCATAGGCTTTTTTGGGTGTGGGCGAGAACACAGGGGCCCCATAATCCCCTATAGCCTGGGGGGGGGGCCCCATGAGATGCCCCTGGTTCCTTTCATTGGCTTTTTCATAGGCTTTTGTGGGTGTAGGCGAGGACACAGGGGCCCCATGATCCCCTATTGCCAGGGGGCCCCATGAGTTGTCAGTCCACCCCTGGTCCCTGCTGTCCTGCAGCAGAGCAGCAGAGAAGTGCTGCAGGACAGCAGGGACACAGACCAAGCAAACAGGGGAGAAGTAAAAGACATTCATAGTCTTCATGCACACGGGACGTTTTGATAACGCTGGTAATATTAGCTGTGTAAAGTCACGTTAAACACATGACTTTTTCAGCTTTTTTAGCATTTTTGCATTAGTGTTTAGCGACGTTTTGCCATTTGCACTTTTTAGTTTACCATTTGCACTTTTTAGCAGTTTTTCCATGTTTTTCAGCGTTCGAATGTTTTTACAGCTAAATAACTCCTCTGGAAACCCACAAGTTGTGGGGTTTTTTTTCAGCCAAAAACATTGATTCCAGTCTATGTGCGCATGGACACCTAGCATAACATGCTGGGGCGTTTACTAGCTGTAGAAAAAAAAAAGTCAAAAGCCAAAAGCAGCCGCTGTAAAAAAGTAAAGTGTGCAGGAGGACTCAAGATCGAGGCTTGGAACGCACACTGGCTAGTGTAGGAGATGCGGTGACATCCATATACACACACAGGCTGTATTAACCGGTGTGGGGACTGTAGGCACCTTACCGTGCGTAAAGAAGATTGGTTTGGAAAACTGGCATGATCCAGCATCCTCCTAAAAAGACTTTTATTTGTTTTTTATTGAAAAATGCACTTTGTTAGACTCTTTTTGATTTTTTTTTTTATAACTATATGTTGAGCAAGCTCCTTTCTACCTATCACATTCTGCATTCTTTTTCTTCTGTCTGATGAGACACCTAGCTAAAAGGTGGGAAGCCCCACTGTTCTCATGCGCTGCAAGTAATACGGAGTCATGTCAGAGCTTACGGAGCTTCAAAGAGAGCGAATTGTTGGTGCCGCTTAGTGTTGTCACGATCACACGGTTGCCGCCACCAACATGCGACAATCGCACGACCGCGACTAACAGTAATACGTCACGCCCGCGGCGTCAGACCCCAGACCTTCTCACCAACTGGTGACCGAAGGACCGGCCGATCTAAAACCGCGGTGTGACGCGCGTAACAAGGCCCCACCCAGCTGCACCCTGCACAGCGATTGTCCAGCTAATGGGCTACAATCGGTGCCTGCAGCCTGAATGTGCTTGTTACTGGGTCGGGTTAATTACGCAACTAACCCTCTACTGCCACCACCACTTTTGTCGGAGACTGGGAAACTCTCGTTATCAAACATACACTATAATGATTGAAAAGTCGCCTGTCCAATACAGTCACCGCAGGCCGATTGGGCAGAGGATTAAACAAACACAGTAGCGTCTCTTCAAAGGCAGGAATTCGTGAATTACAAGTAAGCACTTAGAAACAGTTTGATTCTTTTAGTAATAAATCCTTCTTTCTGAAAGTGTTAAACAGGTGCAATAAAATATTTACAAAGAAAATGTAACTATATATAAAAAGGTACAGCAAAGAGATAATAGGAAGGAAATTAAAGAGTTCAGTTACTTGCCAATATGCCTTGGTTTGTAAGCAGATCCAAGTGCAGAGCAGGAAGGGTCTTTGATCTCCTCTGCTACGATGTTAAACTCAGGAGATGAGTGTTAAGCTTTCAGGCTTGCTAGCCTGTCTCTTTTTAAAATCCCCCTGCAAGGGGGCGGGGGGGGGGGGGGTGGCTCTGAGTCTGCCCAATACAATATTTTGGGCAGGATGCCAGTGGACTCTCAATTAAAACTAACAGCTTCATACTCCATAATATGAAACATAGGGGAAAAAAACCCTGACTTTAGGAATGTTCAATTTTCTTTCAAGTCCGGGGAGAAGCTGCCTTATCTGTTTTATGATGGGTGAGCCTACACAAGTTTCTCAGGTCAGTGCTTTTAGGTGAGAAAGGTTACACTTCCGCAGACTGCCTGGCACCGGACTGAGGATGCCTTAACTTGGGTTGACCCCCCCATCTGTCAGGATATAATGTTTGCTTCTCAGGAAGGGAGGGGGTAGGGAGTGTGAGGAATACTTCCAATACAAAGAAAAGAAAAAGGGGAACTCCGCATCCAACTCTGATGAGCTAGTCTGCTACAGGTGTCTCTGTGACTGAAGTTGCCAATTTATTTGCCGTGTCGTGCGGTACGGCATCAAAAGGTTATGATGGCAAATACAGTTTCTGGAAAAAGGCACCCGATAAGCATATGCACGGTCGACACGGTCAACTGATCGAAAGACAAATGGGCATTGTGCAGGATTGTGACCCGGAATAGGAAAACAACTGCTGCAAAAGTGACTGCAGAGCTCAATATGCAGCCTGGCTGTTTCACAGTAACAAGGGTTCAAGTGGGATTTAAAGGAAACCTGTACTAAGAGCAATAGAGCGGACACTGCTGACTGTCTAAGAATGCTAGCTTTCTGGCCTTCTTTAAATATTTTATAAGTCAGGGACAAGCATACAAATGAGAAATTTAGATGAAATTCAAACCTCCTGTGCTGTATACTTCCCAATCAATAATTCACAATGTACGGATGCCACTGGCTAGGCAAGGAACATTTCCAGATGGAGAGATCAGCAATGGCATACTTTATATTCTATACATACATATTTCCCTAATCACTTACCATATTTTTCCATATGTTCAAGACCGGCTCTTCCAAAAATCTGCGGGGCCAATGGAGCGGGCTCCAGGCCATATTTGTTTGCCAAAAGTTCCACATGCTTATCAATGGGGTTGGTCCGGTCAGCAAACTATAAAATGGACACAAAGGCATTTTGTTTTGTTCAAAATTTGGTGCGGTTATTTTGCCGATGAAGGCTTCATGCACACTGGATGCTTTGATCATCTCTCCTGGATGCCTTTCCTCCTAGAAGTGGCGTTTTGGCAGAAAAAACGCTTGACTCATTTGTAACACATTTAAGTGCATCAAGCGCTTGGACATTAATTCATTTATTTGGCCAGAATAATAATTTAATCTGGCCATTGCAATTAATGATGGCTTAAGCACTAAACATTTACATACGTTTAGGTACGTCAAGTGTTTTTTCCTGCCAAAACACCGATGTTCCTGGATGTGCTGGCAGTGTTTTTTTTCTACTTCTAAACGCCCCTGTGTGCATGGGCACATAAGCTAATGAACGAGGGTGTTTAGAGGTAGGAAAAATAAACAAAACTCCAGACTCCCCTAAGAGCAGCCTTAAAGTGTTACTAAATCCACAACAGTAAAATCAGTCTGTATATGCAGTAAAGCATGCTTGTTATACTCATTGTGGAACCTAAGGGGTTAATCCTCTGCATTGTGTAAAAAGGCCATGTGATCCTGACTTCTCTGATCCTCCCCTTCTTCCAGTGTTCCCCTTTTATCTCCTGATAAGACATATTGTGTGGAGTCACTATGCACATGCTGAGTTTTGTGTGTATTGCTAGAGAGGTTTTTTCCTTTCTTGGGAGAGTGCATGTGATCAGCACAGGGCCAATCAGCACTGTCCAGACAGAGGTAAGGGGTTCTGCATCTTCCTAGAGTAAAATTAAAACTCCTCCCACAAGCTGTACCCAGTGCTCTGCTGGATACTGATAGAAGTCACAAGACTGCTCTAACTGCTGATGAGAAAAGGTATTTAGCAGTTTATATTTACTAAAATAATTGCATTTCCATGTTGTGTGTACTGTGGGAGACCAGACATAGTGAATGCAGGGTCCTGGGTTTAGTAACACTTTAAAAACGTCCAGTGTGCATGAGGCCTAAACTCAAAAGTAAAGATCTGCTATGTTAAAGGCCACATTTGAAATGTTAATGTTGTGCTCAGGAAATACCAATAAAACATACAGCTTTTGTCTTGTATTCCTGCTGCAAAATAGCAGTGTGCATTCTGGTATGTGAGGATATGCCTAGGCCAGGGGTAGGCAACCTGCGGCTCTCTAGCTGTTGTGGAACTACATTTCCCATGAGACATTGCAACATTACAAAACTGACAGTTACAGCTATGACTTGCAGAGGCATGATGGAACTTGTAGTCCTGCAACAGCTGGAAAGCCGCAGGTTGCCCACCCCTGGCCTAGGCTGTACTGTGTATACAGCCTCATAGCTGTACATCTGCAGGGTGACATCTAAAAGACTGCTACTTCTGACTGTTGTCTCAGATTTGGTGATGCCGCTACTGTGCAGCTTGCTGTTCTCATTGCTAGAGACTGACATAAGGAAGCAATGCCCTGCCATTACCAAGATGGCCGCCTCCACAAAAAGACACTTGGTAAGGCAGGAACGGTAGGAAGACCATCTGCAAGGCCCTCTGACTGCCTTTTTTTTGGGCACAGCCACCACAGCTCAAAGAGAAGTTCGGAATAGCAGAAAACCAAACATTTACACTCACCTAGGTGGATGCAGTATTGATGCGATGCTGCATCTGTTCCAGGCTACTTCTAAGAACTGAGCAATCAAATTTCTCAATTGTCTTTTGTTGAAGGAGGTGGTCTGGAAACTCTTGGCTGAACAGCACTTGCATCCAATCAAATGCAAGCACTGTTCAGGTATTCAGCAGCCGCTGGTGAGTACAATAACTGGCAGCTGGCATTCCCCTATTGGGAATGGATACGTTTATGGCCGCCATAACCGTGTATGGAAAGATCTTTTTATACAGAGATCAGTCAGATTTTTGGGGAGTCCTACCTTGAAGAAGTTTGAAAATCTATGCAGATAAGCTGGAGCCTTTTCCCCACACTTCCCTTCTGTTCTCCACTCCAAAGACCTCTATACTTGGCAGAGCAAAGCATACAATTTGATGGTGTACTCGGTGGACTGCTTTTTCCCAACTCGTCTGACCAGCTTAGATCTAAAGACACATTAACCACTTCCCGACTGGCCGTTGTATATAAACGGCCGGACGGTGGCAGTGCAGGGTCGGGTGGCCGTTTACAAACGGCCTCCCAGCACCCTGTTTGTGCGCGCTCCCTGGGAGCGCGCAGCACCGCGATCCGGTGCCCACTGTGTCCTCCGGACACAGTGAAACACCGATCGTCGGACGGGACCTCTCTACGAGGTCCCGATCATGTGATCACTGATTGGCCAATCAGTGATCACATGCAAAGTAGTAAGCAAGATGTCACTTGTGACATCATTGCTTACTATGTGTGAAATCTGTGAATGATCACAGAGGTCACATGGTACAAGGCTATTCACAACAGCCTTGTACCATGTGACAAGCTGTGACCAATCACAGCTCACTCAGTACTTCTCAATGACTGCAAGAATGCAGACAGAGAGAAAGAGAAATGATTGCTTTTATATCCTATATGGGTGTAAAAGCAATCAGTGTAAAAAAAAAAATCTTCATCACCCCCCACAAGTAGTACAGTGTCACCATGGTGACACTGTACTGCTAGGGTGACAGTATGTAAAAAAAAAAAAAATAATATAAAAAAATAAAATAAAAATGTAAAAAAAAAAAAAAATGTTTAAAAATTATAATTTTTGGTTATAAACTAATTTGGATTTTTTTTACTAAAAAGATAACGGAATAAATTTTGGCCAAGATTTGATGAAATATTATTTATTTGCAAAATTTTATTAAAAAAAACACTTTTTTTCAAAATTTTTGAACATTTTCATTTACATAGCAAAAAAAATAAAAATCCCAGCGGTGAATAAATACCACCAAAATAAAGCTTTATCTGTCTCCAAAAAATGGTAAAAAATCATTTGGGTACAGTGTTGCATGACCACGCAATTGTCATTCAAAGTGTGAAAGCACTGAAAGCTGAAAATTGCCCTGGTCAGGAAGGGGGTAAAAGTGTCTGGAAGTGGTTAAAGGATAAGTTCACCTTAATACAAAAAGTTATAAATGCACATTTTTTTTATAGGTAAAAAAAAAAAAAAGTGCATTTATATTTTTTGTTGCAGGAGCCTGTAACGCATTGCACCACCGATCAGCAGATCACTGGTGCCATGCAGGTCTCCTGCAGATCTGTCATTATATCTGCTTGCCCGTACGGGATATACCAGCAAGCAGATATACTGACAGGAGAACCCAGTGAACTACCGCAGTGCTCCACGGCGCAGTGACAGTTCATTGAGAACTACAAGCTGACAGCTGCTAAGACTGCTGGTACTTGTAGTTTCTCATTCACGGAACACAATGAATGAGTGACATGGTCGGATGGACTGAGCCCCGCACAGCTGCGTTTTTTTTTTTTAAATTTGACAGCTAGCGAGGAGGGAGAAGATCCCCTGGTAGCTGTCAAAGCAGGGGGGTGGGGTCCAGTCTGATCATAACGTGTTACACCCTGAAGATGGGTGTGACATGTATCATAAGTTGAACTTATCCTTTAAACCAACTAATCAACCCTACAGCCACACGTACCAAAATCAATGGGCTAAAATTTCTCCCACCTTAAAAAGACTATGTATTTACCACCTCAATACCAGGCACCTTTCACCCCCTTCCTGCCCAGGCCAATTTTCAGCTTTCAGCGTTGTTGCACTTTGACAATTGTGCAGTCATGCAACACTATACCCAAATGAAATTTTAGCCATTTTTTTCACATAAATAGAGCTTTCTTTCTGTGGTATTTGATCACCACAGAGGTTTTTTTTTTTGCGAAACTGAATATTTTGAAAAAAAAGAAAGAAAAAAAAAAAAAAGGAGCTTTCTTTGTTTCGGTTATAAAATTTAGCAAATAAGTAATTTTTATTCTTTATTGATGTGTGCTGTGTGTGCTGATGAGGCTGCACTGATGGGCAGAACCAGTTAATATTTTTGTGTATCCACATGTATTATTATACAAAAGGGGGGGGGGGATTTAATAAAAGTGGCGCACACAGAATCTGGTGCAGCTCCGCATAGTAACCAGTCAGCTTCTAGGTTTTATTGTCAAAGCTTAATTGAATCAGCTGAAACGGTGTGCACCAGGTTTAGTACATCTCCCCCAATGTGTATTTTCAAGTTCTTTCAACTTATTCAGTAATGTTATTAGTGGTCTTAAACAGTTATTGTCATTTATGAGAAATACATGATCAATGCCAACCTTGGCCTGTAAAGATCCCCGCTCCATCTTCTCAAAACCGAGGGCTAGAACACAGTCTACCAGACCTGTGGGGAAATCAAATATGAAAAGCAATGAGCAAATGAGTTATAGGACAATGAATACAAGGAAACACTTCACCGAGGTAACACAATAACTTGGTTCCATATGAGAGAGGATTATGGAGGTGATTTACTAAAGGAATACAGGCTGTGCAATTAGCAAAGGAGATTCGAAATGCATGAAGGGAAAACATGTTTAGGCTTTAAAACCGCTCCAATGATCCGTTGGCCCAAAACCTCCTCCTGCCTAAACCCTACCCACATGACCTATCCCTGACAATGAACTCTTAATTCTTAACCTTGCTTATAGACATAACCCCTCATCCTAACACATATTTACTGAAGGTATTTATATAGCACTGAAAATTTACACAGCACTTTACATATTGTAAATTCCCATCAGTTTCTGCCCTCAAGGAGCTTACAATCTAAAGTCCCTATCACAATTCATACATACACACACTAGGGCCAGTTTGGACAGGAGCCAATTAACCTACAAGCATGTCTATGGAGAGTGGGAGGAAACCAGTTTATCCAGAGGAAGCCCATGAAAACACAAAAGCATGCAAAGTAGTGTTCTGGTTAGGATTCAAACCGGGGATCCCAGAGAGCTGCAAAGCAGAGGTGCTAACCACTTAGCTACATTTACACTTCTATCTTCTAGATTGTAAGCTCTAATGAGCAGGGCTCTCTGTTTCCTCTTGTACCCAATTGTATTGTAACTGTAATGTCTACCTCACCAACCTGATCCCCAAGTACCACCCTACCCGTATCCTTCGCTCCTCACAGGACCTCCTTCTATCCTGCTCCCTGGTCTCCTCCTCCCACGCACGACTGCAGGACTTCTCCAGGTCCTCCCCTATCCTCTGGAACTCACTGCCCCAATCCATCCGACTGTCGCCTTCCCTCCCCACATTCAGGCGCTCCCTCAAAACCCATCTCTTCAGGGAAGCCTACCCTACCCTCACCTAACGGCCATTCTCCCTCATTCCTCCCACCACTTCATCCCCCTCAGCCACTTCATTCCCCTCAGCCACTTCCTATTGTTCCACTACCCCCTCCCTCCTAGATTGTAAGCTTGAAAGAGTAGGGCCCTCTTACCCCTCGTACCCTGTCTGTTTTGTTGTACTGTGCCATGTATTGTCCCCCCTATATTGTACAGCGCTGAGCAAACCCTTTGGCGCTATATAAACTCGATGTAATAATAATAATAATAATACCTTTATTTTGTAAAGCGCTGTGCAAACTGTTGGCACTATATAAATCCTGAATAATAATAATAATATTTGGAACTTGCCTTCCCCGGTCTTCTAATAACCCACCTGCTCCTGATATAGCAGGATATCGCTCACTAGATCGTGCAGCTGTTCTTCAAGTTCATACCGGACAGACCCACAAATGTGCCCCATTCATTCCTACTGACTTCATAGCAACGTGCACTTACTCTTTAGCCTTTGCCCTAAATATGAGGCTCTGGCTACATAATGACCCAGACACCTGCTCCTCACCTTAATATTACCCAAACTCCAGGTCTAGTCCCTGGCATTAAATCACGTCTGGCAGCAGCATGCTTACTTTAATTGGCAGCTGAAGTATCATTGTGTAAAGTCCATTGCTAGTCCCACATGGAGATCTATGGATAAGACCTGGAAAATACTGGCTTGCAAGTGAAATGTAACCAACACTGCCTTAGTAGAAATACCATACCCATATCATTTATCTCCTGAAAATCCTGGCAGAACGTTGGCATTTGTAACTCACCTCCTTCAACCAGCTGTTTGGCCATGAAGAGAGCGGTGGAGCCAGTGGAGCAGTTATTGTTGACATTGATGATTGGGATTCCTGTGAGCCCCAAACTGTGATAGATTGCTCGCTGGCCGCAGGCGGAGTCACCTACAAAGCAAATACAGAACTTATAGCAAACGGTACACAGTGACTAGTGCATGGTGGGTTGGATCATTCAAACGTGGTTATCTGTGGCCCTAAAGTGGTTGTACACATTCCCAGGGGGTATTTACTGTGAGGCAAACAAGACGCTTGCCTTGGGCAGTATTTTTCAGGGGAGTGGAGCTGCCCATGGAAGAAGGGACTCCCATGACAGGTGACAGAAGATGGGGACCAGGTGAGGCACTGCCTGAGCTCCGCCATGGGATCCAAGAGAGGCTGCGGGCTTCTAGGGGGTGTAGGTAGAGGCCGACTCTCATACCCGTACAAGGGCGACACTGGGGATGGCTGGCTGCTTTCCTTCTGGAGAGGTGCAGGTGAGTGCTGGAAGAACACATCTCTCTGTTTGTGGGTCCAATGATGGCTGTCTGGTCTTTCTTCTCTATTGGGAGGGGGGCACGATGCCTGCATTTTGTGTTGCCTAGGGCAGCGCAAAAACAAAATACACCACTGCACATACCCACTGAAGTGACTAGCCTCAGGTTGCACACAGAGATGAAACAAATAATCTTACATGAGTTGTACCTGTTTATATGCTGCCCTCTCTTCTCTACAGCCACCTAAAGCACACAGCAAGGCAAGGGGTGGGGATCTGATGTCACACACTGCACAGCTAAAGCTGTGATATCTGAAATCTTAGTGGAGGGAATGGACACCCACCCTCTAGACAATGTCACAGGGAAACATACATGGGTGAGGCTGTCAATCACCTGCTGTGTGCTGTAGTGTGTGTGTGTGTGTGGGAGGGGGTTCTTCTCCCATGATGCTGTGAAGGCAGCATAGGTTATTATCAGTGACTCATGCATACAGAAGAGGGACGAGAGAGCAGAAAGAAATATTGAAAGTATACACTATAAAAGGATATGCTTTGGTAATTTTTCATTTCTGAGGTTTACAACCACTTTAAAGCAGTGTCCTTAATAATTACAAGATAATAATGCAGAATATAGATTTTCATGTCATTACTCACTGTAACAGACCCCCCCCTCTCTAAAGCCAGCATACATAAGATTCTATCCCGTTCAGCCCCCCTGGCCAATGAGAGAAATCACCTGATACCACCCATCCACACTAAACAGCATGAATGGATGAATCTCTCATGCAACCAGGACTGTCAGAATACCCGAACTGTAGTTGCATCTGATTGTATGCAGCCACTGTTTGGCCGACAATTTTCCTTTTTTTATGGACAGGGCAAGAGGATGCCGACAGAGCAACCCTCAGCCCCGCATTTTTGGCCGTTTCCTCAAAAACCTGCTGAAATGTGCTCCATGTATGGCTAGATTAAAAGCTAAATTCATCTTTTGTAAAGAAAAAAAAAATAATTATATACTGTAAATATATATATATATATAAATTATAATAATAATATCAGAAATGCATATCTAAAAAAAAGTGCATTTATTTTTTTTTTACTGTGCAGCCTGTAAAGCATTGCACCCACAGTCAGCAGATCGCGGGTGCAATGCCAGGATCCTGCAGTCTTTCAGTCAGCTGTCTGCCTGTACCTCCCATTGTTGAAGTCCAGGAAGAATCAGTGAACTACAAGTGTGCTCACCAGCACCCTCACAGTTCATTGAGAACTACAAGCGGTCAGCTGCAATGGCATACGGTACTTGTAGCTCAATCATTCATTAATTCAAAGGAAGCTGTGAATGGATGATGCGGCCGTGTGGGCGGAGCCCTGCACAGCTGCGCAGTTTTTGAATTGTGACAGCGGGTGCAGGGAGAAGGTCCCCCACCCGCTGTCCCAATAGGGGATCGGGTGGGTGCGGACAGGTGCTCTTTAATAACATATTTCCCTCTAAACACAGGCTTTTTGCACATGGACCTGATGTTTATATGCAGTTCCATAAAGGCGTTACACACACACACGTGTGTGTAGGTGTATAAAACATGTAAAATTCTACTTGTAGCTGCTATAATTCCATCACACTGCTACATACCATAGACATAGCCAACGCAGGCCTGTTCCACCAAAGAGTATGGTATCCCCGCATCTTCAAGAGCTCTCTGACCTGTAAGAGGGAGGAACACACAGCACAAACACAACAATATAAGTGACTAATTCAATTTTCAGAGTTCTTAACTTATTTTTTTTAAATCAAGTTATTTTTATGGAGGCAAATAAAAGATTTTCCAATTTTTTGAACTGTAAATGTACACAATGAAAAATGAAGACATCTACATCAGAATATCACATAAAGGTAGTAAAACGTTTGAGGAATGGCTACATAGCAACAAAACAACATAAAAGTAACAACAATCTCAATCCTACTTCAATGCCTTGTATGTAGAGTTTAGGTCGGTGCAAGGTCCATGTTTACCCGCACAGGGATGCAGAGGTGTTCTGTGCTTCCCAGGCAGTCCCATTCATGTCAATGGGATTGCAGCAGCTGCATGGACTTATGCAGGCCATACATGGTTCGAATTCCAAACGATTTTTCGTCCGAAAATCGAAAACGTCGTTCGCTCAGTAATCCAATGGTGCTATTAATGATTTAGAAAATCGGCCGGCCAAGTCAAAGTTCACCCCATATAACAGACAAAACTTCTGTTCCTTCCAGGTCATGGCTCATGCGCATATTCTTTTTGGAAAAACGATTGTACGATTTGACCATCGAGTCGAAAATCGGTCGATTTTCAGGAATTTTCCAACATGCCCGATCACCGAAAAGGGGAGGAACCACGAAAATCGGCCATGCCATTGACCCACTAACAGAGTGAAAATCAGCCAATTATTCTCAAGTCCGATTTTTGGATGAAAAAATCAGTCGAATTTCGACCCATGTATCGCCGGCATTAGTGTAATTCCACTCTGGGCTTGCTTACTACTTACTTCTGGTGAGTGCATTATGGTGGAGGTGCAGTGCGGAAATCACAGAAGTCACTACATTTTGTTGATTTGATCACATCACTATTTTTGGGACAATTATGATATTTAGAGGACTTATATATTTTCATTTGTTATTTCTTATACCGTCTATTTTGTTTCTTCATTGGAGTATTCTCTATTTCTTTTTTATGATGTTTCCTTTCTCTTTTACTATCACATTGGTCATCATTGATTATAACACACATTTTTATTAGTGCTGCAAATTGATATTATAGTGTTTTGTTTTGGTGGAGACAGAGGGTTTGCCACGTTGTGCTAGCTGCTTTACTTTTTCCTTTTTTGTCTTGCGCTCACCATTTATTACACAATGTTGATTAGGCAACTTTCACACTGATCCATAGAACAAATCACAGTAAAAATGCAAATTGCAATGCGTTTTTCGCAGGATGTGTGACTAAAAAACCGCATAAAAAAATGCAACTTGAGTGCGTTTTGCCATGTTTGCAATGTATTTCATTGGGTATGTGTGTTTTCGGTGCATTTATTTAGCGCACAAAAACCACAGCAAGCAGGATTTTACTAAACACAGCGGACCCACAATGGATCAGTGTGAAGAGGTTCACTGGTTACACGTTTTTCTTCCCCTTTTTTAATGTAAAAAGGCCGAAGAAAACCAAAAGCAGTGTGAAAGTAGCTGTAATCACCACATGCTACACTCAATCTCTGTATAATCAACTTTGTAATGTAATAATAGGACTCACTTAAACTATCCAATCAATCTGTATACAATCAGGCAAGCCCTTGAACTACATACTTGTCGGTAGATCTAACAGAGCTTGTACAACCAGATTGTAACTTGTGTAGTGACCTTAAAGTGTTACTAAACCCCCAGACCCTGCATTCACTATATCCAGTCTCCCACAGTACACACAACATGGAAATGCAATTACTTTAGCAAATATAAACTGCTAAATACCTTTTTTCATCAGTAGTATATAGCAGTCTTGAGACTTCTATCAGTGTCAGGCCAAGCACTGGTTAAAGCTTGTAGGAGGAGTTTTCATTCTGTTCTGACTGTCCTATGAGGCTGCATAACCCCGGACCCTCTGTCTGGCCCAAAATAATTATTACAAAAAAACTCACTAGCGATACACACTAAACTGAGCATATGCAGGGTGACTGCTAGGGCTCTGTACTATCAGCAGATGAATTGGGGACAATAGAAGAAGGGGAAGATCAGAGATGACAGGATCAAACAGCCTTTTTACACAATGCGGAGGATTAACCCCTTAGGTTCCACAGTGAGTATAACAAGCATGCTTTACTGCATATACAGACTGATTTTACTGTTGTGGGTTTAGTAACACCTCAATAGATTTGGTAAGAGATAGTAGAGTACTGTATGCAGTATTGTACATTTAGTACTCTGATGTCAAGCATCTGATGTGCGTCACTTCTGTTCTTTTTAGAATAGAAATACAGGCAGTCTAACAAAGGAGTCCATCCGTGATGAGGCCAGGGGACCAATGTAGGTCAAACCCGTCATACTTTTTGAAATTACCTAGAGAATCTCCTGTATTGGTAGGTATGTTCCTCTCTTTGTAGAGTGGAGAGGTAACTGTGATTTTCCCATTGACTATGAGTGGGCGGTAACAGATGTCTGTTTTTGAGCTGTATACAGGTCATAAAAAAGAATCTGGTAATAGGTACTTGAATGTGCTCTTCAATTATATAGAGTTCATAAACTTAGCAACATTTTTCTATGTCGCTTTAAAATGTAAAAAAAAAAAAAAAAATCAGCTTGTAAAAACTGATAATCTTTATGACTTGTTTTCCAATAGTAAATCAGTTTGAACCCAGAGCTGAAATGCAGAGATATTAGAATTCACTTCATACCTGCATTCACAGTTTCCTATCAAAAGAGGAGATCGGGATCTTTCCGTAGGTACTGGACATGTGTGCTGGGAGCGAACAGGGCCTAGACGCCAAGCGGCTGCACATTTGTGGCGTGAAGAGGTTAAAGCAGAACTCTAGGCAAAAATGTCTTTACATGTTCTAGTTGCTGATGTGCTACCTTCACTGAATACGTCATCCATCTTCTGGTTCACTCAGTACTTGCTCTGATATAGCCTATTCATTTTCAAATCAAACCGTTAATGCTCTTTGGATTCCTGTTTGTAAGACCGATGGCTGCTATGCCTCCTATTCCCCCAGCCACTGGTCCTGGCACATCCCTTTTCAAATTCTCTCTCCAGGAAGCAGTGATGTAATTCAGCCACACTTGCAGTGGTGGGCGGACCAAGACTCTCAGATACATTCAACATGTACAGGTCTAGTGTACCCACCCACATTCACTACAATTCCTTGGGGGCGCTGGGAACTGTAGTTTCCTTTTATTGCAGAGAGAGAGGAGAGGATATGATATAATCCCGGCTGTTACACCTCTTCCTTGGCAGAGCAGATGCTTTTATTTTTTGAAATACAGAGATGAGGGCATGAAAATTCATTTAGACTTTTCTCCTAAATGGGAAGGATTTTCAAGCGTTTTGTGTACGGCGGTGTACTAATGAGTGATTTTTTTTGCCTATGCTGGAGTTCTTCTTTAAGTCAGACGGAGCCAGTGATGGTATAAAAGCTTGACTGCTTGTCATCATAGTGCCAATAACCCAATATGATATTTCAAGTATATTATTTTGTTAACCCCCTTTGTTCATTATCTCTAAACACACACACAGGGGTGATTTTATTTAAAAAAACAAACAAAAAAAAAAAACTGCATAAGCGTTTGTCCATCAATACTGTTTGTAAATTCACTCTGTGCAATTGGCAACACTGAATGTTCTCAGGCTATATTCTCTGTAGATCTAATGTGTGATCGAAGAAAATGCCACATTGTGGCCACTAGATGGCACTGAATATATTAGGAAATAAGCATGCTCATCTGCTTCACCTAGTGCCCATAATGCAATATTTTCTGCATTCACACATTTCAACTTCCAGCAATATAGCCTGAGAACATTCAATTGTGCCCCATTCACACCGAATTCATTTATATGCAGTTTTGATGGACGAACAGCTATGTAAAAGTTTATATACATACATTTCATGCAGACATGAAAGTGGATCTCCACCTGTACCATGTGTATGTGCATTTGGTCCAGTGAAGTTTTAAACTACTGTCAGTGTCCCCTCTGGGTATACTTTCCCTCATCTCCTGTTTTAGAGACTACCACTAGCAAGAAACGAAGGGAAATCTATCCAGCAGGGACAGAGACAGCCATAAAGACCCGATGAAGATTCTAACCCTTTCCCAAGAACTAAAAGTATTTTTAATTTTATTGCTGTCTTTGTCCCGGAACCACAGGTATCGCGCTAAAGAGCCCTTCAGACTAGGTCCACACTTAACCGCTTTGCAGAAATGCACAGCAGTCCATTTAACATGATTTCCTATGGGACAGGTTCACATCTCCGCATTTTCACCCGGTGCGTTTTTTTGGAAGGGGTCAGAGACTTTTTTTTTTTATTAAAAGCAAAACGTTGCATTTTTTGGTTCTATAAACTTCAATGGAGATGGTGCAGAAAAGGATGTAGTGCGTTTTTGATGCGTTTTATTCTGCTCAGCAAGAAATTGAAAAAGAAAACCCTGCAGAATGCAAAACGCATCAAAAAACGCATAATGCACCGCAAAAAGCACTGCAGAAATGGATCAAAGGCAAACTGCATAGGTGTGAACATAGCCTCATGGAGAGTTCAGGTCTCCCATTTAGATGCCGGGATAATAAGGGGATTGCTGTGCATAGGGATTTGATACTCAGTAATCCGCTCTGATACACAAAACACAAGATGAATTGGTTCCTTCTCTCACCAGCTTCCTTCGCCATGTCTGGATAATCAATGGAATCACGAGGCTTCAGAAACTGAAAGGAGAAACAGATCATTATTGATACCTTCTATATTACTAGATCAGATGAGTTCTAAAGTGAAAGAATTAAGAAATGGATGGCCTAACATAGGAGTGCAGGACTCTGCAGTCCTTCTACATATCAGGAGTGTATTGATAGGCATATGTTTTTATTGGTTTTGTTTTAGATAACAGTGGGGACGGGTTAGATCTCCTGTCAGGTCTTTATTGCTGTCTGGATCTCCATTGGGGGCATTAACCACTCTATTTTTCAATAGGAGGTAATTGGATACTCCAAGAATCAACTATCCCTAGTGTGATTACCTATAAATATTGAAATCCAGTTATATTTTGTGTATTGAGGAATACATCCAGCTCTTTTTTTAAAACAATACTCTATTGAGCAGGACAGAACATGGAAATGCAATTATTTTAGTAAATATAAACTGCTAAATACCTTTTCTCATCAGCAGTTAGAGCAGTCTTGTGACGTCTATTAGTGTCCAGTAGAGCACTGGTAAAAGTTGTAGGAGGAGTTTTCATTCTCCTCTGACTGTCCTGTGAGGCTGCATGACCCCTGTCCGCTGATTGGACCTATGCTGATCACATGCACCCTCCCAAAGAAAACAAGAAAACATAAAACAAAAACCAGGAATACCCAATAAACTGAGCATGTGTAGAGTGACTCCTAGAGCTCTGTACTATCAGGAGATGGATTGGGGACAGTAGAAAAAGGGGAGGAGCAGAGAAGACAGGATCAAACAGCAGTTTTACACAATGCAGAGGATTAACCCCTTAGGTTCCACAGTGAGTATAACAAGCATGCTTTACTGCATATACAGACTGATGTTACTGTGGTGGGGTTAGTAACACTTTAAATCTCTTTTCCTCCAGACATAAAGAGTGCTCCCTTGTCTATTATTATACAGGATTTATATAGCGCCAACAGTTTGCTCAGCGATTTACAATATAAAGGGAGACAATACAGCAAAGATACAATTCAATACAAGAGGGATAGGAGGGCCCTGCTCTTGGAAGCTTACAATCTAATAGGGTGGGGCTGGTAGAACAAAAAAAGTATTAACTGTGGGGGGTGAACTAATGGGAGAAATAGAAGATTCGGTTATTAACTGAAGGCAGAATAGGTTTCCCACGAAGAGACAGGTTTTCAGGGATCACCTAAAAGTGGACAGAGTAGGAGATAGTTAGGCAGATTGGGGTAGAGAATTCTAGAGGATGGGAGAGGCTCAGGAGAAGTCCTGGAGATGAGCATGGGAGGAGGAGACAAGGGAGCTAGAGAGCAGGAGGTCTTTGGAGGAGCGGAGAGGATGATTTGGGTGATATTTGAAGACAAGATTGGTGATGTAGTTTGGAGTGAAGTTGTAAATGTTATCTTTAATGGTTTGAATTTTATTTTTTGGGCAATGGGAAGCCAGCGGAGGGATTGGCAGAGAGGGGTGGAGGACAAGGAATTGTTGGTAAGGTGGAGGAGTCTATCAGCAGCAATATAAAAAATTTCCATAGCCATTCATCCATTGCAGGTATACTTGTTCCGTGCAAATTGGGCAAAACACAATTGTTCCTCAGGCTACTTCCTCTTCTGAATGAAGGGTTTTTTTTTTGGTTGAAGAGATTTTTAATGAATTGTTTTGCATTTTGTTACAAACACCTTGTGGGGCAAAAATGGTTGCAGGTTAACACAGCATAAAAATACAATTTCATGAAATGGGAACTGGGTCAGGTTTGAATAATAAACTGGGTTGTTCTTATCCAGATTGTCGATACAGAAAAACAAAATACAACGAGTTGGCCAAACGGTCTGGATCCTCTCTATTTGAAGAGGTTCTGGGTGACGGGGAAGGTAGAGAAGGTGGGCATGGTAGACACAGGGGAGAAAGGGTAGATAAAAGGGCTACTGGGGGCAACATACGAGGGACGTTCGAGTCAAACTGGGACTTTTAACTTTACAGGTATAAAAAGGATGCCAGTGTGGTGGTACTCCATGCAGTAGTAAGCCACAAGTGTGTCCTATTACTAAAATAATAAAGTGCAGCGCTAAGAAGGATGAAAAGTCAATAGAGTGATAATCTAGTATCACAATGGTGAACTGTAGAGATACGGATTCCCGCGGTTTCCACTTTGTCAGAGTAACAGAAATGCGCACTCACCGGAAACGCATGGGTTATGCGCATGTGTGATTATGCATCACGGGCAATGGGAACATCAGAATCCAGGCAGCCAGGCGTCTCCCTCACGGTGGGTCATCACAGACTCCTGTTACAGGATCCCCTTAAGGTAAGCCAGGTGCTTCAGGAGAAAACTCCTCTCAGGATGGCAAAGTGCTTTCTCTATGGGAGTGAAAGCTCCAGACAGGAGCCCCAGAAAACAAATGCCCAAAATAGTGTAGTATGTTCAGAATCTCAGGTTTATTTATAAAAACAGCAGCAGGTCAGTATGCATATGATACATCATGAAAATATGAAATGCATAAGGTAAATGATGCAGTACTGACCCCAGTGGTGTAGAACGCCGGGCCTCCTCGTGGCTCCGGCGGGTAAATGACGTCACGCTCTGTACAGTTCCTCCTTAGGCCTTTCGTGCTAAAGGCACATCATCAGAGGGGAGACTGCACAGAAGCGTGACCGACGCCAATGTCAGAAATAGGGGAATTGGCACATGCGCAATGAGCCGCGGCCATTTTCCCGAAGACGAACACACACTGCGCATGCGCGAGCACGGCAGCGCCATTTTGCCGTGGATCCGCGATCTACCATGTAGTGAGGAGGAGACAAAAAAGTCTCAGTGTGCAAACCCAGACACGGTTGTTAGCTATGTCACAGACCCCAGGGAATAAGCTGTAAACACTATACCATTATAGGGAGTGGAAGTGCAAATATCTGTAACATTAACCGTGCACAATATGATCTATGGGGTATAGAGATCCCCTCAGTGAATGGCATAAGCTATATAACGGACCATGGCAAGATGCAGAATACAAACGTATACATGCTACAAACTTCAGATATCAGGAAATAAAATGAGGATATAAAATTAAAACACAGATGTTATATATATCATGTATTGGGTCTGGCAGAATAGCATATCTAATATCACAATACCAGACCCAGTCAGGGTATTGGATATATGTCCCATAATAAATATATATGGAAACAACTGGAAATCAGGATAAACAGAGGTAAAAAACCAGAAACGCTTTAAAACTAGAAGAAAGGTTAATAAAAACCGTATACTCCATTCTTGCGCCCGTCTCCCAAATGAACGCAAGAAACAGGGCGGAGGCAATAAGTAATAAAAAAGACTGGTATAACAGTCAGGATAGATATAAAATAAAATGCCAGATAATAGAATGTTATGCATATGGAAAAAAATGTCTCCCATGATAAATTCCAAATGCTAAAATGTTATACACATGGAAAAAATAATATGCGCTTGGAAAAATAACTCTCATGCTGGAAATAATCACATGATGAGAATCCAACATAATTAAAACATAGTATACAAGAGAAGCTCAAATCACAATATATGATTAAATGAAAAATAAAACCGTCAGTTGTTAGCAATGAAGCAATTGACGTCTACCTCAATGTTGTGGCCCAAAGGATGTAAAGTTTGGAGGTCAAACACCCATTTAGTTTCGGCTTGGGAAACTGCCCTAGTTTTATTAATACCCCTCCAATGGTTATTGATCACATCAATACCAATAAATTTGAGTGAAGAAGGGTCTTTATTATGGTGGAGGCGGTAATGATTTGATAATGAGTGCTCCCTAAAACCCTTCTTGATATTGGAAACGTGCTCACGTAACCGGTCACGTAGACGTCTTGTTGTCCTGCCAATATACTGTTTTTGACAGGGACATTGTAGTAAATATACTACAAATTTGCTTTGACAGGAGATGAAATGTTTGATGTTATAAATTTTGCCAGTAACTGATGATTGGAATGTACTGACTTTCCTCTTTCTGGTATTGTCACACTTACAGATGATGCATCTATTACAGGGGTGAAACCCTTTTAGATCATTAAACAAAGAAATGCTATTAGGAGGATCCACAACATTTGGTGCAATCATGTGCCTAACAGCGGTTGCTTTCCGAAATACAATTTCCGGTTTCTCCGGTAGTATTGCTGTTAGAACTGGGTCCATTTTTAAAATACCCCAATTATTGTTCATTATTTTATTGATTGCCTTATATTGGGTTGAGAAAGATGTGACGAATGGGCAGATTTTTTTCCCTTGATTGTTCCTTGTTTTATCCATCAACATGGTGTTTCTATTCATCTGCGCCACTACCCGAATAGTCTGATCAAGGGTTGCCTCACTATATCCCTTCTCTAGAAACCTGTGTTTTAAGACATTGGCCTGAACATGAAAAGTCTCATCATCCGAGCAATTGCGCCTAATCCTCATTATCTGTCCTTTAGGAATATTAGACAGCCATTTGGGATGATGACAACTCCCAAGAGGAATAAAGCTATTGCGATCTGTTGCTTTAAAGAAAGATCTAGTGGTAATCCTGCCCATGTAGTTGACAAGAGTTAAATCTAAGAAATTAATCTCATCACGGCTATAAACATATGTGAGTTTGATGTTAAGAGTATTGTTATTTAATGAGTTAAAGAAGTTTATGAGAGACTCCTCCTCCCCATTCCATATAAGCAAGATATCATCGATGTATCTTTTGTAAAACAGCAGTTCAGGCCAATCTCTGGCAAAAATAAGGTCCTCCTCCCACCTGGCCATAAATAGGTTTGCCAGGGAGGGGGCAAACTTTGCCCCCATTGCCACGCCTCTTATCTGCAGATAGTAATCTTTGTTAAACCAAAAATAGTTCTTAAACATAGCAAATTCTAAAAGCTCTAGAATGTCCTATTACTCCTGGGCAGTGCACATGTCGGGGGTCAGTCCAGAGACCGTTAACCACTTACCCTCCTGAGGATTTACCCCCCTTTCTGACCAGGCCATTTTTTTGTTACTTCACTGCGTTACTTTAACTGACAATTGCGCGGTCATGTAATGCTGCACCCAAATGAAATTGATGTCCCTTTTTCCCCCACAAAATTGAGCTTTCTTTCAGTGGTATTTGATCGCTTGTGAGTGTTATTATTTTTTGCGCTATAAAAAAAAAAGCTGACAATACTGAGAGAAAAAGCAATATTTTTGACTGTTATTAAGCATGTCCAGTAAAAAATTTTAAAAAAATAAAATTTTGTCATAAATTCAGGCCAAAATGTATTCTGCGACGTCTTTGCTGAAAAAAAAAATTCCAATACGTGTAAATTAATTGGTTTATGTGAAAGTTATAGCGCTTACAAGTGGCGGTATAGATACTGGAATTTTTTTTTTTACTAGTATTGGCGGTGATCAGCGACTTATAGCAGGACTGTGAGACTGCGGCAGGCATTCTGACACTGGGGGGAACTGACTTGGTGTCACTGATATCCCCAGTGACACCAATACAGTGATCGGTGCTAAGAAAAAAAAAAAAAAGCACAGACATTGTATTAATAGCACTGGGCAGGAATGGGTTAACATGAGGGGCGATCAAAGGGTTAACTGTGTGCAGTTTTACTTGTGTCTGTGCTACACTGTAATCACACTGCTTTGGATGGCTGTGCTGTGCAGTGCAGTGTCCAAAGCAGTGTGCATGAGCTGACAGGGATGAGAACTGTATTGTTTACATACAGTTCTCCTCCCCGACGGAGATGCTCGGTAATCACCGGGCGCCGGTGAGTAATCACCGGCTGGAACCTGGTGATTGATAGCCACGAATGGCGGCGCGGGTAGAGGGTGCGCGCCCCCTATCCGGAAATGCAAAATCACGTATATACGTATATACAGTGGGGCAAAAAAGTATTTAGTCAGCCACCAATTGTGCAAGTTCTCCCACTTAAAAAGATGAGAGAGACCCGTAATTGGCATCATAGGTAGACTTCAACTATGAGAGACAAAATGAGAAAAAAAATCCAGACAATCACATTGGCTGATTTGTAAAGAATTTATTTGCAAATTATGGTGGAAAATAAGTATTTGGTCACCTACAAACAAGCAAGATTTCTGGCTCTCACAGACCTGTACCTTCTTCTTTAAGAGGCTCCTTTGTCCTGCACTCATTACCTGTATCAATGGCACCTGTTTGAACTTGTTATCAGTATAAAAGACACCTGTCCACAACCACAAACAGTCACACTCCAAACTCCACTATGGTGAAGACCAAAGAGCTGTCGAAGGACACCAGAAACAAAATTGTAGACCTGCACCAGGCTGGGAAGACTGAATCTGCAATAGGCAAGCAGCTTGGTGTTAACAAATCAACTGTGGGAGCAATAATTAGAAAATGGAAGACATACAAGACCACTGATAATCTCCCTTGATCTGGGGCTCCACGCAAGATCTCACCCCGTGGGGTCAAAATGATCACAAGAACGGTGAGCAAATATTCCAGGACCACACGGGGGGACCTAGTGAATGACCTGCAGAGAGCTGGGACCAACGTAACAAAGGCTACCATCAGTAACACACTACACTGCCAGGGACTCAGATCCTGCAGTGCCAGACATGTCCCCCTGCTTAAGCCAGTACATGTCCGGGCCCGTCTGAAGTTTGCTAGAGAGCATTTGGATGATCCAGAAGAGGATTGGGAGAATGTCATCTGGTCAGATGAAACCAAAATAGAACTGTTTGGTAGAAACACAACTCATCGTGTTTGGAGGAGAGAGAATGCTGAGTTGCATCCAAAGAACACCATACCTACTGTGAAGCATGGGGGTGGCAACATCATGCTTTGGGGCTGTTTCTCCGCAAAGGGACCAGGACGACTGATCCATGTACAGGACAGAATGAATGGGGCCATGTATTGTGAGATTTTGAGTGCAAACCTCCTTCCATCAGCAAGGGCATTGAAGATGAAACGTGGCTGGGTCTTCCAACCTGACAATGATCCCAAACATACCGCCCGGGCAACGAAGGAGTGGCTTCGTAAGAAGCATTTCAAGGTCCTGGAGTGGCCTTGCCAGTCTCCAGATCTCAACCCCATAGAAAACCTTTGGAGGGAGTTGAAAGTCCGTATTGCCCAGCGACAGCCCCAAAACATCACTGCTCTACAGGAGATCTGCATGGAGGAATGGGCCAACATACCAGCAACAGTGTGTGCCAACCTTGTGAAGACTTACAGGAAACATTTGACCTCTGTCATTGCCAACAAAGGATATATAACAAAGTATTGAGATGAACTTTTGATATTGACCAAATACTTATTTTCCACCATAATTTGCAAATAAATTCTTTCCAAATCAGCCAATGTGATTGTCTGGATTTTGTTTCTCATTTTGTCTCTCATAGTTGAGGTCTACCTATGATGCCAATTACAGGCCTCTCTCATCTTTTTAAGTGGGAGAACTTGCACAATTGGTGGCTGACTAAATACTTTTTTGCCCCACTGTATATATATTGTGAATGAAAGTGAATGAGTTGCTTGCAGAAGTTACCTCTTACGTTGGGCCAAGTTTATCTTTTTACAGTGATGTTTGTTTTATTATACTGTAGTTAGGCCTTGTTAGTTAATTTCTTAACCCAGTGATCTTTGAACTTCTTCAAGTTGTTCAGGTAGATCTCCACCTCTCCAAGGTTGCCTATCCCTGCTCTATATCACACATGGGCGAATGTTTTATACATTTTTGGAACAATCCTATGTTTTTATGTTGACCTAACTGGGTCTTTTTTAGATATGTTAATAAACATTATATGCTTTTATACAATAAAATGACATTGTTCACAGTGCCTCTATGTACCTGAAAAGTCAGGTATTCCAAACACGATTTTGTTTGTATGTCTGCGCCTACACTGACTAATCTGCGTGATAAAGATATATATACTTACCTATTTTCAGCCCGCTCTGGTCACATAAAGCTGCTCCCCTGTGTCATCCAGCAGCTGCTGCAGGGGAGAGGAGGGAGCACCAAGTATGACCCTGGTGGTGGAAGGCTTTCTTGTTTGGGGGGTGTTGGTTGATGTCAGGCTCTCTCTGTGGGGGGATGGCCTATTTTTTTTTTTGCTGCCCAGGGCAGCACAAAACCTAAATACACCAATGTGTACGGACCTGGCAGCAAAAGGGTTAAAAGCCAGAAGCTACAGGATTTGTGGCTGCGGACTTCATTTTTTTTTGTTGGGGGGGGGGGGGGGATCCTGAAGCTCAGAATTGACTCCAATCACCACACAGCTTGGTAACTTTTAGGAACACTTTCCTCATCATCTCAAGCAAGGCCAGGGCATTGTACATAAAAAAGGCAAAAAAACCCGCTTTCAATGGTGTAAACCCGGCATACATCGGTTAAAAACACTTTTAGAAAAAAACATGTAAAAACGACACATTCCAGAATCCTTGGAGGTATGCCTGCATGCGTGGTGACGTCACGGCTTCTGGCTCCTTCCAACGCGTTTTGTCAAATGACACCAGGGGAACTTTCTTTTCAGTTTGAACTCAACAGGGGGGGGGGGGGGGGGGGTTGGTGGTATTCACAAACTATATTGTTGACTTTAAAGTTACTTCAATGACTGTTTTCACGTGTAATCCACTTGTTTTAGTGCTGCACTGTTTCATTTGTAGGTTGATTTATATAGTATATTTATATATATATTCTGTGTGATTTCTTTGCCCCATTTTATTCGTCCTGTACAAGTTGTGCTGAATATGATTTCCCCAGCCTGACCTCTGTACTGTGATGAAGATTTATTTCACAATCAAACCCCCCCGGAGATGAGTGATCGCAGTTCACACCGTCCTGCACCCTCAACACCCAGATTTTGGTCCAGCGCCCCCATGCACTGACCGCCCAATCCCATGCTAGAACTCCCCGGACACACCTTGGTCATGCCGACTCCCACCACATACACCTTCCTGCGGACGGGGCCCATCTTCCCGGCGATGATCGGAGCACCTCACGGACTAGCACAGCGACACTGAACACCCGAGCTCTCCCAAGGCTCTTAAAGGGGCGATAATCTCCGCGACTCCTGACTGCCTGGAACTAATACCCGGCTGGTTTAAGGGGGCGGATCTGCTGTCAGGACGTAGACCAATCAGGCGGCGGAGGCGTGTCAGTCGCAAGGTTCAGAGGCGCCTGCGTGGTTGGGCTTCCTGTCTGTGGCCACAGGTGGCGCTCTCAGCAATGGGGATGTTGGTACGGCAACTGGCTGTGGCCCGGAGGGTTGTGCAGAGGGCGGTGAGCTCAGCGGCCGGCCACAGAGAGGTGCAGCTCACCCACCTGGAGGGGCATGAGGCGGGTGAGTGTGACCTGTGTGGGCGGGGAGTTCAGAAAGTTCTGTCTCCAGATGTGTCCAATCAGTGACGAGATATGAGTACAGGATCCCGGCCGTCATCCCTGATCCTGCAACCAGGCGGCTCATTGTACAAGGCCCCTCCCCCTGTGTGATGTCATTGACAGTTGTGTGCAGGCCCGGCTGTGGCAGCTTCCCCCTGCACATCCTTGTGTCAGGTCGGGTCAGGTGACACAGTGGGCGGAGTGTGCAATGAGGTCCCATCAGATCTGTCCTCTATCGCTGCATCTTACTGCACGGCTAATGTGTGTCACTCTACCAGGGGGGGGGGGGGGTCAAACTGGCGGCCCTCCAGCTGTTGCGAAACTACAAGTCCCATCACGCCTCTGCCTTTAGGAGTCATGCTTGGAACTGTCAGTCTTGCAGTGCCTCATGGGACTTTGGCAACAGCTGGAGGGCCACCAGTTTGAAACCCTTTGGCTGCCAGAGCCGGATTTGCATTTTTTGCTCACGAATAAAAAAAAACATCCTAGGGCAGAAGATTACATAACCCCCCAATACATGAGATATTTTCTGAAAGCAGACACACTAAGGGTTGGCAACCTGCGGCTCTCCAGCTGTTGCAGGACTACAAGTCCCATCATGCCTCTGCAAGTCATAGCTGTAACTGTCAGTTTTGTAATGTTGCAATGCCTCATGGGAAATGTAGTTCCACAACACTGATAAGCTGCACTAATGGGCATTGATGAGGCTACACTGATAGGCATAGATGAGGCAGCACTGATAAGCTGCACTGATGGGCATTGATGAGGCAGCACTGATAAGCCGCACTGATGTGCATTGATGAGGCAGCACTGATGGGCATCGATGAGGCAGTACTGATAAGCTGCACCGATGGGCATTGATAAGGCACCACTGATAAGCATTGATGAGGCAACACTGATAAGCATTGATGAGGCAGTACTGATAAGCTGCACTGATGGGCATTGATGAGGCGTTACTTATGGGCACTGATATGCTGCACTGATGGGAATTGATGAGGCGACACTGATAAGCTGCACTGATGGGCATTGATGGCGGGTGGCCAATCAGTGATCACATGAATAGTATTAAGCACTTTCTGACATCATTGCTTATTACTAGTGAAATCTGCGAATGATCACAGAGGTCACATAGTACAAGGCTATTCACAACAGCCTTATACCATGTGACAAGCTGTGACCAATCACAGCTCTCACAGTATTTCTCAATGGCTGCAAAAAATGCAGCCAGAGAGAAGGAGAAATGATTGCTTATACAGCCTTTATGGGTGTAAAAGCAATCAGTGTATAAAAAAAACTCTTCATCACCCCCACAAGTAGTACAGTGTCACCATGGTGACACTGTACTGCTAGGGTGACAGTATGCAAAAAAAAATAAATAAAAAATAATGTAAAAAAATGTTTACAAATTATAATTTTTGGTTATAAACTAATTTGGGTTATTTTTTTTTACTAAAAATATAACAGAATAAATTTTGGCCAAGATTTATGATGAAATATTATTTATGTGCAAAATTTTATAAGAAAAAACACTTTTTTTCAAAATTTTTGGACTTTTTAATTTACATAGCAAAAGAATAAAAATCCCAGTGGTGAATAAATACCATGAAAATAAAGCTTTATCTGTCTCAAAAGAATGCTAAAAAATTAATATGGGTACAGTGTTGCATGATCGTGCAATTGTCATTCAAAGTGTGATAGCGCTGAAAGCTGAAAATTGGCCTGGACAGGAAGGGGGTAAAAGTGTCCGGACTGGAAGTGGTTAATGAGAAATCTGACCTGTAGAGGAAATTAAAGTAGAACATTCGATTTTGCCTATTTGCACAAAACAAATGTACATGCAGTTTTGCTGGATAAATAGGTATGCAGATTTTTTTAAAAATAAATGCATCCCTATATGTCCGGAGCAATAAGAAGATACAAGAACGGTGATAACCACCCGCTTGCCTTTCAGGCCAGGGATCAATTCATCTAAAGATTCGGACAGATTGATGGGCAGATATCTCCCGTCTATGGATTGTCAGTCAGTCATACATGGATCAAAATTTGGCCGGTTCAGCAAGGATCAGCTGAATTGTGATCTATATACGAGAATCCTGGTTGTACAAAAGTTGATCTACCAATGGACTTTTGTACAACCAACCTCTTAGATTTTTCCCAATTTCATTTTGTTGTCTACTTGACAAAATTTGTTTAGTTTCCTTATGTTTTATTTGTTTTTGACCAGAATCAAATTTTTCCAGTGGATTTGAAGTGTTTGAATCAAATTTGAATTAAAAATATCAAACCAATCCAAATTCATGGTGAAGAATAGCTGGTTCTATTCTATTCGAAATTCGAATTTCAGAAAACTGCAGTTTTAGTTCTATTTTATTCTAATCTTTTTTTTAATTTTTATTCTAACCTATTCTATTTTGTTTTACACTATTCTTTTCCATTCTCTTCTTTTCAAAATTCAAATTTTGAAAGACAGCTATATTTTGTTTTATTCTATTAAAAATTGTAATTTTGGAAGATGCCTATATTCATTATATTCTATTGTATTATTTTTTATTCTGTTCTTTTTTTTTTAATCTATTCTTTTCTGTTCTGTTCTATTCTATTCTTTTATTTTCTATTCTGTTTTATTCAACTCTATTCTTTTCAAAATTTGAATTTCAGAAGATGGCTATATTAACACTAATGCACCGTCTTTGAAGGAAATCAGCAATAGTCAGCAATAAGTACATTTCGAATTTGTTTTTGAATATGATTTGGTTTCCAAATTCTTTTCAAATTCAATTTGAATACGATTTAAGTTTGGATAATTCATTATTTCGGATGAAATTGAAGTTCATTTTTTCCAATTCGGTTAAATTCGTTACTATTGTAGCTCACAAAATCAGATACATCCGAAACTCCAAATACTGAAAATTTTGTCCGAATTTCGAATCGGAACAAAACGAACCACACATTTCTAGTCAGATATTTTTTTTTCAACCTGCTAGTTGAGTGGAGAAAATGATTAATGTTTTGGCTGCCTTAGAGATGGGCTTTTCAATGAATGATTGGGGTCTTCTCATTGATATCATTCTCTAATTTATATCTTTCAGGCATTGCAGAGATTGTTATGTGCCGGCCTCGTGCTAAGAACTCCCTGGGAAGATTATTTGTCAATGAGGTATGTTCCTGACCTTTTCAGAACTAAAGAATCCTTGGAAACCTAGGGTCCCTCCAGAGGTTGCTAGGTGTTCCTAGCCTAATGCAGGCCATAGACGGGTCGAAAATCGGCCAATTTAAAAAAAAAAAACAAAAAACTAAAAAAAAAAAATCGGCCGACGTTACCACCAACGGTAAAAAAACGGCTGATTTTCGTCCCGTCTATGACCAGCCTTATGGCCGGCATTAACCACAGAACTTCTATCCCTTGCAGAGACGGGAGCACACCATATGTGACAGCAATACATAAGAAGAAGAAGAATTCCAATCCGCTATTATATTTTATATGAAAAAGTCTTGCGGTTGCAACAAATGTATCCATTTGTATCAAAATAAAAACATTGTAATACATTATTTGGATACAGATGTTTTTATTTGGATACAAATGGATACATTTGTTGCAACCGCAAGACTTTTTCATATAAAATATAATAGCGGATTGGAATTCTTCTTCTTCTTCTTCTTCCTATTCTTCTTCTTGCAGGTCACGGCTCATGCACAGATTTTTTATCGGTAAAACAATCAGCCGATTTGCCCATCATTTCTGGGAAAATTGGCCGATCGTCAACATGCCTGATAAAAAAAATGTGCAAAAAACCTGAAAAACGGCCGACCGATTAACCCACTAACAGTGTGAAAATCGGCTGATTTTTTTTGTCGGCTGAAAAATCGGCCGATTTTCGACCCGTCTATGGCTGCCATAAGGCTAGCACCCTTTATATAACTGCATTAGCAGTTTTTTTTCTGTTAGAAAAAAAGGGTTTATTTTTAATTTTGTTATGTTTTTTTTTCAGTGACAAAACAAAATGTGTATGCATTGCAGAGATGTATTGAATATTATTATTATTATACAGTATTTATAAAGCGCCGATAGTTTGCTCAGCGCTGTACATTACAGAGGGGGACAGAACATGTGACAGAACAATACCAATACAATGCAAAACATGAGGGGATCGAGGGCCCTGCTCTTTCAAGCTTACAATCTAGGAGTATGTTTTATTTTGTCCATACATACACTTTAGCTGTGACTTTTACTGGACTGCTTTGAAAAATATAAATATATAGCTGCCAAATTAAAAAAAAAAAAAAGGATTTTGTTTGCTAAATCCTATCACTACAGTTATTAATGCCACAGAGTTACCAGAATACAGATTTATTTTTTTTTAGTCTTTTCACCAACCTGTCTTGAAGTTGGGCAATTCACACTGAAGATATGAAGATAAATACATAAGCCGAGGATGAATTCAGTAAATAGCTCATTAAAATGACCAGCAGAACCAGAGACATAATCAGAAGTTATATTAAAATCTTGACTTTTTCTGTAAAGTCAAACTTGGCCCCACCTCTTCTGCATTCCAAGCTCTCCTATGGATTTCACTGACCTATAGTGTGGTGTAGAGGCTTAGTGGTGGGGAGGTTAGGAGTCATGCTCCAAGTTCATGGAAAAAGCTGAGATTGGCATATAAATTCATCTCCCTATGTATGTATGTACTGATCCTTTCACATGTGATTTTCGCTGAAGATGACCACGTTAGGTCATATGCTCAGTTTAAATTGCCTGGATTTAAATTCTTTCCTTTGGGAAAGAAAGGAAAGGGGAGACATGATTGAACTCCTTAGATACATCAAGGGGGTGAATGAAGTTAAGGGGGGCAGTATTTTTAACATGAACCAAGATCAAGAACATGACTTCAGACTAGGAGGAGGAAGGTTCAGAACTAATCATAGAAAGCATTATCTTTCCGAATGAGTAGTTGATGCTTGGAATAGACTTCCAGCAAAGGTAGTGAGTTGGTCAGCAGTATGTGGATTCAGACATGCTTGGGACAAACATAAATCTACACTCACAAGACAAACAAAAATCAAACCAAACAGAAATAAAACAAAAAACAAAAAAGTATATAAAACAAAAAATGCGTGGCAGACATGATGGACTACTTGCTCTTTTTTCTGCCATCACTCTTTAGATTTGTGACAGGTATACATGAATGAATATCCATTGTTCTCTCAATAAGATTTTACAGGTACAGTGGGGATCGAAAGTTTGGGCACCCCAGCTAAAAATTTGTATTAATGTGCATAAAGAAGCCAAGGAAAGATGGAAAAATCTCCAAAAGGCATCAAATTACAGATGCAGACGCCATTTTTTTGTTTTCTGTTATTTTGAAAGTGTAAATGATGGAAATAAAATCTAACTTTTGTTGACATATTATAAGATTGTCTAATCTGTAATTTGATGCCTTTTGGAGATTTTTCCATCTTTCCTTGGCTTCTTTATGCACATTAATACAAATTTTTGGCTGGGGTGCCCAAACTTTCGATCCCCACTGTATATAACATTTTTATAAAATCTTTTTTTATTCTTATCATGTGCCACTGACATCCAATGTTTCCCATATATCTGGTCCTAGTTCTTCCATACTGTAGACAGTCTCCGACATGACACCGGTGTCCGTGTGGTTGTGGTGAGGAGTGCAGTCCCCGGGGTGTTCTGCGCTGGTAAGTGACAGTTTGGGAACAATATTTACTATATGTAGACAATACGCAGCATCTCACATCAAGCTGTAGGGTACACGTTGGTCCTTCGTCTTTTGAAATTCTTGTGCAGCTCTTGTGAAGATATTGACAGTTTATATTCTTATTTGTTTTGCTGCAGTGGAGCTAATTCCGTGAGTATTACATGTTCAGGTCTGGGACACTGTAGTTTATTTATACCCTGCTCAGTCTCAGCCAGGGGCGGACTGACCATTGAGGAATTCGGGCACTGCCCGAGGGCCCAGGGTCAGTAGGGGGCCCCATGAGATGCCCCTGGTACCTTTTTCATAGGCTTTTTTGAGTTTGGGCAAGGACACGGGCCCCATGATCCCCTATTGCCCGGGGGCCCCATGAGTTGTCAGTCCGCCCCTGGTCTCAGCACTAGAAACATATGTGCTTAGAATACAGATAAGGGAACCCAGCTACTCAAAATATGTCTTGGTGTCTTACTTGGATTTGTTAAGTGACTGACATACACCTGGTCCACCTTTAAATGGCCAGTAACTGCAGCCACAGTAGCTCTCAATGACCCACCATTGGCAAAAATAATTTTCTTTTGTTTTTCTCCTTGTTCTTTATTATATTGCCATACCTTCTCCATTTTTGTTTGTATTTAATTTGTATTTTTTGTTTTATTCGTATTTATTTTATTTCTTTTCAACATCTTTTTATTTGTGTTTCATTTGTATATTTTATTTTTTATTATTATTTCTTTTTGTTGTATTCTATTGCCATATCTTCCCCCATAAATGAATATATATTATATTAGTATCATATATTGATTGTTAAGCAGGTGGTAGTACAGAAAACCAATACAGAAGACATATGTAGGATGTCTGTAATGGGCATTACAAATCAAATCCATTGTATGGGCTATGAGTGGCCTGTGGGTAGTGTGGAAAAGGAAAGAAGGAAGAAAAAAGGGAGGACGATGGAATGGGAGCCACACAGTCCTAGAAGTCCAAGGCCCAGTATAGTGAGTACCTAAATAATGGCTATGTCCCTGAAACATCCGCCACAAGTGACCACTATTATTTATTACAGGTACTTTTATAGAGCCATCAATTTATGCAGCGCTTTACATATATATTGTACATTCACATCAGTCCCTAACCTTCAAGGGGTGTACAATCTAAGGTCCCTAACTTACATTCATACATACACATACTAGGGCCAATTTAGACAGCAGCCAATTCACCTACCAGCATGTCTTTGAAGTGTGGGAGGAAACTAGAGTACCTGGAGGAAACTCACGCAGTCACAGGGAGAACATGCAAACTCCAGGCAGGTGGTGACGTGGCTGGGATTCGAACCAATGACCCTAGTACTGTCAGGGAGAAGTGTTAACCATTTAGCCACTGTACTGCCTGACTAGTAGAACTGTGCAAAGCTAGATGCTTATTCCTGTGTTTTAATCCAATCTGCCCAAATGTCATCACATTTTTGGGGACATTTCCAGCTGTAAGTAAGTTTATATAGAAGTAGGACCTGTTGATCTCCGTTCTCCACATAGGTATTGTGGGTAGGGTAGATCATTTCCATTTTAGAAGGATTTCATGTCTGGCATAGAAGGCAGTGTAGAAAACTAACAGTTTTAGGCAGTGACTGGCCTCAATATTATCTGTTAGGCTCGGTTCACACTAGTTCGACTCCAAAGTCATGCGATTTCCAGTGCAACTTTGATGCGACTTTCATACAACTTTGCACTCTCTGGCACTCAAGTGACAAGTCACATCAGAGTAGTGCAGGAACCTTTTAAAGGTCACTGCGACTTTAGGTTGTAGATTGGAACGAATGCCATTGAAATTAATTGGCTGCAACTTGTTGATAGGGAAACTGCATATTTCATATTCCTTATTAATGCTGGCTTCACAAATATCTAATGAAGCCTCTAATATCCTGGATATTCTGGTTACCTTAGCTGACTATAGGAATTTCATTGTAAGCTGACTGGACAAGCCAGCCCACTAACCTCCTTTCAGGAATGTATGGTTGCAAACTGACCAAGTCCCTAAAACAGTGGTGTCAAACTCCATTTCATCGCGGGCCGTATCAGCATTATGGTTGCCCTCAAAGGGCTGGTTGTATCTGTAAGACTAGATGTCCAGAGCACCCCCCCCCATTACATCAGATATCAAGAATCCCACACCCTCCCTAACATCACTGTGCTCCCCAGAGCTGGAAAGCAGAAAGTGCAGGATCTGGAGGAGGACTGGTGGCAGTTAGCAGAGTCTGCTGAATGCTGAAACCGGGGGGGGGGGGGGGGGAGGGGGTAGAGATGAGGGGGTGCTGCAGCTGCACTGTGCAGGATTTGGCAGAGGAGTTCTATTCTCTCTGCTGCCAACTGCTGAGACAATGTGGGGGCGAAGACAAGGGGGTACCTGCAGGGGAGGTGCAAGGGCCACATGAAATGGCCTGGATGGCTGGACTCGGCCCACGGGCCTTGTGTTTAACACCTGTGCCCTAAAAGGTCATATTGCTTGCAAGGGGAGTTGACCATTTCCTTACATTCAAGTCCTATATTACCACAGCCATAACTTGTAAGTCTTAGTCTTGACCCAGAGCTTGCAGCCATGTATGCGTCTGTGATTACCTGTGCCACGCTGCGCACGCACATGGGACTCTGTGGCGGAAACAGCATCTTTAGTTAAGTATTGTTATATTTTCTAAAATTATTATTGTTATCTGTATCTGTCAATCCTTAATTAAATGTTACCTGTATAAGTATTTGTGTGATCTCTCTTTGCACATATCGAATACAACCCCAAAAACGTGACGACATACTTGTCATGCATAATATATACAAACAGTGTAGCGCTAAATAAATACTAACCATAAATGCATAAATCCGAAACCCCTCAATGCACAAAGGGGGGTACAAAAGAAAAAATATACGGTATACAGAATAAATAAAGTGCAACACATGAATTCCCTATGGGAATAAATCAAGTCCAAATGTGAACAGTGTCATATAATGCAATAGTGAATGACACACAAAAAACACGCCAATATAAATCAAATAAAGGGATGAACATACATAATCAAATATAAGACCACAAAAGATGCATATATAAAATATATATATCTAATAATAGTGCTCCAAAACAATTCTCATGCAAGTGACTGTATGTGATCAATCCGTGATAATCCTTAGTGGCCAAATTCCCCCTCACCTCCTTACATCGACCCTACAGGATCAGCTCGCTCTGAGTAATACACCAATCTGAGTTGTGGTAAGATTCCTCACAGGCTCCCCTCAAGGTAATAAGCATTCCAATCCTTCCATATAGTAAGGAACGGACCTCCTGCACTAGAAATGAGGCCCTATCTCAATAGCTGCTGACACTTAACCTCCTACCAAAGTGAGTGAATTAACAATAAATAATACAAAGTGCAGCGCTAAACCTTAAATAACATATAAAAAGGTAATAAATATGTAAATACGTGCTCTAAACGTCTGTGCAAATGTGCAAAATATAAACCACTCAAAATAAGTCCATATGTAAATAGTGTCCAAAAAAACCGCAATCTTCATGCATGTGATAACAAGTGTCCACACTGTGTGAATCCAAACAATGGCTACAGTGGCCCCTCACCTTCTTACATTGACCCCACAGGGTCAGCTCGCCTTAGGATAAAACACCACTCTGATGTATCTCCGGATCCTCCCCAGAGTCATATACTCTGTCAGCAGCTTCCTCCCCGGTTCATATATAAACAGAAAGCTTTCATAGTGTAAAACTGTATTTATTCAATCTATTTATAATAAAAATGCCCACTCACATTTTAAATCTTCAACATCAGGCTCCTATACCTCATGCTCTGAATGCCTTGCATGGGTATTTGATATAGGGATTTCAAATATGGCCACCACGCCGGAAATGACATCACCGCGCTCCCAGAATCCTCCTCGCATACCAACGCGTTGCGTCACGATAGACACGTGACTTCCTCAGGGTTCAATCGTGATAATCCTTAGTGGCCAAATGCCCCCTCACCTCCTTGCATCGACCCTACAGGAGCAGCTCGCTCTGAGTAATACACCGATCTGAGTTGTGGTAAGATTCCTCATAGGCTCCCCTCAAGGTAATAAGCGTTCCAATCCTTCCATATAGTGCACAGCAAAAACTCTCTCCGGATCATAAATAAACAAGAAAATCCTCCATAGTGTAATTGGTTTTAATAATGTATATACAGTAACATAAAATGCCCACTCACATGCTACTTCTCCTCTGAACAATACTATATCACCTCATGCTAGAGGTGTACTGCATGGGTATCACAAACAGGTGTTCCAATATGGCCCTCACGCCAGAAGTGACGTCACCGCGCACCTGGAAATGCCTCCTCGCGTACTGACGCGTTGCGTCACGCTAGATACGTGACTTCTTCAGGGTAAAAACACCACACATATGACACGTCACCCCAATCATTGGGTAGACGGTGGAAAGATTTTGTGGGTGCAAAGTTTATGTGGGGTGTAGTATGCTTGGTGAAGAAATTTTAATTGTAGGAATCTATCCCTGGCTGAGATCCTACATGGGAGATATTATTGCAAATATTCATCCTGGTCTTCCTCAGTTAGGGCCAATATGTCACACTTCCAATTCTGAAAGATGGGACCTCACCCTAGGGGCGTTAACAGTAATGTGCCCCCCCCAATGGTATTTTTATTCCCCATTTTTTATTTATATCTATTTTATTTTCTGTTTTTACCAAATAATCCCCATGAGATGTCAGAGGATAGTTGGGACATGTGAAGACCTATGCATGCTACAGCTTGCATAAATATTGATGACATTATATTCTTAGCTGGGAGTTGTAGTCCTTGTCTGGCTAAGACCTTCATGATAGACTAGGCTAGGCACATGTCATGCATTGACTATTGAGGAGGTAAGAGTTTGATTTAATCCATTATTATACTTCAAAAACATTTGAAATGTAGCCCTATACTACACCTTTTTTCTTTTACTTAGGCGCAGATCTCAAGGAGAGAGCCAAAATGACCAATGCAGAAGTGTCCCTGTTTGTCCAAGACCTTCGAAGGTTAATGAATGAAATTGGTGAGTGTATCAGGCAGGCCTGGGTATGAGGGACTCCATAATTCAAGTGTTACTAACCCCACCACAGTAAGATCAGTCTGTATATGCAGTAAAGCATGCTTGGTATACTCACTGTGGAACCTAAGGGGTTAATCCTCTGGATTGTGTAAAACTGCTATTTGATCCTGTCTTCTCTGATCCACCACTTCTTCTACTGACCACATTCCATGTGCTGATAGTACAGAGCTCTAGAAGTCACTCTACACATGCTCAGTTTATTGTGTATTCCTGGAGGGTTTTTTTTTCTTTGGGAAGGTGCATGTGATCAGCATAGGTCCAATCAGGAATGTAAGGGGTTAATCCTCTGCATTGTGTAAAAAAACAAAAGCTGTTTGATCCTGTCTTCTCTGCCCTTCCTCTTGTTCAAATGTCCATGCTGATAAGACAGACTGAATCCGTAGCCCTTCTGCACATGTTCAGTTTAGTGTGTATTTCTAGAGGGGTTTTTTTTTTCTTGGGAGAATGCGTGTGATCAGCACAGGGCCAATCAGCACTGTCCAGAGAGAGGTCAGGGGTTCTGCATCCTCCTAGAGCAGATCTCCTCCTACAAGCTTTAACTAGCGTTCAGCTGAAACCAGAAGACTGCTCTAACTGCTGATGAGAAAAGGTATTTAGCAGTTTATATTTACTAAAATAATTGCATTTCCATGTTCTGTGTACTGTGGGAGACCAGATATAGTGAATGCAGAGTCCTGGGTTTAGGAACACTTTAATGTATTAGGTATGTTACACATAACATCTGACACAGCCAAATAGCTACATTTCATAAACGTGAGCTATTTAACTTTGCGAGGGATTTGTATTTCTGTTCAGCCAGTCTTGTGATTCACTCAACTTTGCCACACTGACAGAAGATGACTCCACTATTTCATGGTACAGCTTTGAGGAATTGTTCACACTGATCACCTGGCCACTGGTGTATACTGGTGTATAAGACAACAGTGCCAATCCCGACACATTACACTGTTTACTTTTTTTTTCCACAAAACTTTATTGAAATGTCACAAATTACTTTTCAATACAGTCCTATTTACCACAATAGCATTGCAGGTGCACACTACAGCAACGTTTTGGCGTAGGGTTGCTACCTCATCCGTTTAAAACTGAACACATAATAATTACACAGGTTCTGAGGCTAAGTTAATGCAGATAAGGCACTAAGTGAGTTTTATTACCACCTTAATCAGCCCCAGAACTTGTGTAATTAACCACTTGCCCTCCAGAGGATTTCCCCCCCTTCCTGACCAGGCCATATTTTGCATTACGGCGCTGCGTTACTTTAACTGACAATTGCACGGTCATGCAACACCACACTCAAATGAAATTTACTTTCCTTTTTTCCCACGAACTGAGCTTTCTTTCGGTGGTATTTGATCACCTGTGCGGGTTTTATTTTATAAGCAAAAAAAGACCGACAATTTTGAGAAAAAAAACAATATTTTGGACTTTTTGCTATTAAACATGTCCAGTAAAAAACAAAACAAAAAAAAAAAACAAAAAAAAAAACAAATTTCGTCAGAAATGTAGGCCAAAATGTATTTTGCGACATGTCTTTGCTAAAAAAAAAAAAATCCCAATACATGTAAATTAATTGGGTTATGTGAAAGTTATAGCGTTTACAAATGGCGGTATAGATAATGGGATTTTTTTTTTCTACTAGTAATGTCAGTGATCAGCGACTTTTAGTGGGACTGCGGTGGACATTCTGACACTGGGGGGAACTAACTTGGTGTCACCAGTGACACCAATACAGTGATCAGTGCTAACAAAAAAAAACAAAAAACACTGTCACTGAAACTAATGGCACTGGGCAGGAAGGTGTTAATGTGAGGGGCGATCAAAGGGTTAACTGTGTGCTGGGAGTGTGTTACTAGAGGGCAGGGGGTGTGTTCTTCACTGTAAGCACACTGATTGGGATGGCTGTACTGTGCACAGCCATCCTGTGCAGTGTGCTCGAGCTGACAGGGAGGAAGATTGTTTGTAAACAAAACAATCTTCCTCCCTGTCGGAGATGCTAGGTAATCACTGGGCGCTGGCGGGTAATTACCGGGCGGGACCTGGTGATTGACATCCGCGGCCGTGAATGACGGTGCGGGTAGGGCGCGCGCCCCCTACCAGGAAATGCAAAATCACGTATATATATGTGATTTTGTGCACAGGTGCCGCCCTGTAGCAGTATATCTGCTATAGGGCGGTCCTTAAGCGGTTAACATGTTTTCAGTTTTAAAGGGATGAGGATGCAACCCTACTGTCTGTCTGTGTAGTGTGGTAGAGGTGTGTGGCCATAAGACTGTGAACAAAGCTACCAATTATTTTTCAGGTAAGATTGCTACTTAGTTTAGCTGTATAGTTGGCTATTTGCCTGAGAATTTAAAGTGGTTGTAAACCCTTACATATACAAAGTGAAGTGAGTGGCTTCAGGTGATACGACAAATCCTCCTACATAAGTTGCACCTGTTTATCTGCAATATTTCCTCTCTACATCTGTTCATAGTAATGGATTTATAAAAGCTTGTTTGAGAGTTCAGAAAAAAGGGGGCGAATAGTTAAAATTACACACTGCAGAGCTCAGTGAGGAGAGCTCTGAGATCTGATTGGAGGGAATAGGCAAACCCACCTGCACACAGCTCAAAGGAACAGAGCTGAGGCTGTCAGTTTGCTGGAGATCCCTCCCCTGTCACCATTTTTCCCGTGGCGTCAGGAAAACTTGTCAGAAGTGATTCATGCTGATAGCAGAGGAATGGAGCAACTGACAGAAATGACACTTATGCTCCATTCACATCAAGCCCGACTTATAGTGAAGTCGCACGATTTCAAAGTTGGGGGACCCTCCCATTTGAGGTGCGATTTGCAAGACATCTGATACAGATGTCTATGCAAATTGCACCAAAAGTAGTGCATGTACTACTTTTGAAACCGGTGCAGCTCCAACCAAGTCAGAACCGCACTGATATGACCACTCCAATTTGCAGACAATAGGGTGCGACTTGGCATGCAATTTGCAAGTCGCAGGGCATGCAAATCGCATGCCAAGTCACATCCAGTGTGAACCAGGGCTTAGTGCTCTTTAGTCAAGTACACACTATAGAAGGATATGCTTTGTTCATATTCATGGCTGAGGTTTACAGCCACTTTAACAGTTACCGCTGAGGAGCATACGATTCCACTGACAACTGAAGACAAATATATACCTGACTGATGTCATTTTGTTTGCTGGTCATTTGGATTTGGCATGTGGTGAGGGTCCAAGCAGAAGAAACTTTTGAATTTGGCATTGGAAAAAAAGTACATTAGCCAGAAAAGCCTCATCTGTTCCATTTTCTGATTTTAATGGGGTCAGACTTTCCCGAGTTCTTGGATATACTCCACCAAATTCAGTTCAGTGGTCCAACAATGCTGCCTCTGAAGGAATTTTAAAACTATTAAGGACAGCTGCCATGTTTCTTGCATTAGCAGTTCAATGATTGATTTTACTTGTCACCCTTTTTTATATAAATGTATTCAGTTTATATTTTCTTTCTATTCAGCTGCCCTCCCAATGCCTACAATTGCAGCTGTGGATGGCTACGCCCTGGGTGGTGGTCTAGAACTGGCGTTGGCTTGTGATCTCCGCGTTGCTGGTATGTGTTTATCAAAGGATAAATGAAAAATAGACAAGGAGGCAAATGAACTGTCCTTGAAAAGGGGGTAAGGGCACTTTGTTCATTGCTGCACTTAGAGCCAAACTCCAAGCAGCTATAAAATATACAAATAAATGCAGCTGTGTATCTATGAATCAGTCATTAAATGTTTTTTTGTAATGCAATTTGTGTAAGTATCTGAATTTGAGTTGGTATCAGTCTCTTGCAATACCCCCATACAGCAGCACTCAGACTGGAAGAGGGTGGCAAAGGACCGGAAGCCAATCAGGTGTGCTGCACACAAATGTGCTGGCATGCTGATAGGAGAAGAGAGCATAGTCAGCAGAAAGATTGTCCTAACAATCTTCAGCTGCTCTCCCTTACTGTCTAATCCTCAGGCTGGAGATGGAGAGAGGACACCACTGTATTTCTTCTACATTCTACAACTCTATCAGAGAAAGTGGTGTCAGGTGCCGTGTTGTGCTGTGTGGTGGAGCTGTTTAAATCTCAGAATTGGATAGACAGAAATACAAATTCTTTGCAGATAACACCACTATTTTTATGTATTTTATCTGTGTACTTAGCTGCTTGCCTGGAGTTCAACTTTAAGTAGTCAACATTGCATTGACATACTGATATATGGCCTTTCATAGAAAGTAGAAGAGAAAGTGGCCACAACCATGACCATCCGAGTCAAGTTGGTGTAGCCCTGGCCTCGGAGTCTCAACTCTTGCTTGCCCTGGGACCAGTAGAGACTGGCCCTCTCCTGATATTCTTCAGCCTAGAACAGGGGTCTCCAAACTTTCTAAACAAAGGGCCAGTTTACTGTCCTTCAGACTTTGAGGGGGCTGCCCTGTGGCCATCAAGAGTAGAAAATGCCCTGGCTGCACTGGGGTGAAACAACATTGGTGTCAGTGGGAGGCTTATTGCCCTATTGTTGATGAAAGGGGAAGGAACAGTGCCCCATCATTGGTGTTAGTGGGAAGAATAGTGCCCTATCGTTGGTGTCAGTGGGAGGAATAGTACCCTATTGTTGGTACCAGTGATAGGAATTATGCCCCATTGTTGGTGTCAGTAGGTGGAATAGTACCTTGTATTGGTAAGGGGGAATAGTGCCCCCAAGGGCCATATAAAGGCAAGCAAAGGGCCACGTCCAGCTCCTGGACCACAGTTTGGAGACGACTGCCCTAGAAAACTAGCTAAAATTGAATAGACCTAATGGCAACAACCTTCATATATTGTAGCATCTTCAGCTAAACTGGGACTGATTGAAACTACAAGAGGATTACTTCCCGGAGCTGGTAAGGAGAAACATCAGCACTGTGGTACTGTCAATACAGAGTGTATAATGTGGTGTCATAACACGGAAGATTCTATTATTGACAGGAGGATCTCAACGCCTTCCCCGCCTGATTGGAGTCGGTTTAGCCAAAGAACTAATCTTCACTGGGAGACAGATTGAGGGGACCAAGGCATATAACATCGGACTAGTGAATGATGCCATTCCACAAAATGAATCCGGGGATGCTGCACATAAGAGAGCCTTGGAGCTGGCCCAGGAAATTCTGCCTCGGGTAAAATGCACTTTGGACTTCCCCCTATTTTATTTCCTGCTAATAATGATCACCAGGACAGAGAGGGCAAATCTCTCCAGTGGGGACAAAGACAGCAATAAAAGCCTTCTCTTTATATTTCTTCAATGGGTCAAATGTTATTTGTTCATAGAGAGGATTGAAAAAATACCACATTGTGGGCACTGGATGGAGCTGAGGATCATAGGAAGAAGTATGACCCTTAGTCCCATCTAGTGGTTATAATTCAGTATATTCTTGAATTACTATTTTTCATGAATGATTAACAGGCAACCTGTTTCGGAAATAGAAGAACAACAAGTCTTGTCCCTTTCACACAGAACAAAGGTAGCAGCAGTTTCACTGGACAAATAGCTATGCAATTTTTTTCCCATACGTACACCCCTATGTGAGACTGGTAGTGGGCATTTAAAGGAATGATTTTACTAACCCAAGAAAATTAAAACGGAGTATATGATGAAAGATTAATTAGCATATGCCTGTACTGAGAGTCACATGTATAAAAGGTCCAAATCTCAAGTTTGTGGTATGATTCAGAAAGATTGTAGTCACTGTATGTCTATCAAAAAATTAGAAATGTATAATTTCCATAGCATTTGCCCCCATCAGAGTACCCCCTTATATCAGGGGTCCCCATCAGAGTGCCCACTTACATCAGGTTTCTGCATCAGAAGGCCCCCTTACATCTGGTATCCCCCATCAGTGTGTCCCCTTACATCAGCTGTCTCCATCAGAGTTCCCCATTATATAGCGTCCCCCCACCAAAGTGCCCCCTTACATAATGTGTCACCATCAGAGTGCCCCCTTACATAATGTGTCACCATCAGAGTGCCCATTATATAAAATCCCCTCTTCATAGTGTCCTCTTACATAGGGTGTCACCATCAGAGTGCCCCCTTACATCTCAGGTGTCTCCATCACAGTACCACCTTACATCAGGTATTCCACCTTACATCAGGTATTCCCGTCAGAGTGCCCCCTTACATCAGGTGTCCCCATCACATCAGGTCTCCCTATCAGAGTGCCCCTTTACATCAGGTGTCCTCATCACAGCATCACCTTACATCAGGTATTCCCGTCAGAGTGCCCCCTTACAATATTGTGTCCCCATCAGAGCACCCACTAACATCAGGTTTATGCAGCAGAAAGCCCCCTTACATCTGGTGTCTCCCATCAGTGTGCCTACTTCCATCAGTTGTCACCATCAGAGTGCCGCATTACATAAGGTTACCCCATCACAGTGACCCCTTACATATGGTGTCACCATCAGAGTGCCCCCATCACATCAGGTGGGCGCATCAGAGTGAATTTCTCCTTCAGCGTGCCCCGTAACATAAAATGTGCCCATTATCATGCCCCTTATTTTAGGATTCTTATTTTAGGCACTCTAAAGGGCACATTTTATGTTAAGGGGCACACTGAAGGGCACATGTTATATTAAGGGCACGTTGATGGGCACAATTTATGTTGTGCCCATCAGCGTGCCCCCTGTAAATCTCTTTGAAGTACGTACGTACGTACACACACCTTAAGGGCAGGCAGGGAGCGGGAGCCAGCAGAGGTAGCAAGCTGCAGGGGGTGGGAGCTGTGCCGAGAACCGTAAGGGCAGGCAGGGAGTAGGAACCGGAAGAGATAGTGAGCTTCAGGGAGCAGTGCGCAGAGACGCCTGCAGTCCCAGCAACTGATGACTGCTGAGCAGCAGGGATCTTGTACTTTAGACTTGCACGCTGATGGTCCAGACAGGAGCATCACTCAGTCTGAGTTTGGACCGTGGTCCACCATTCAATGATGGCTGCTTTAGAATAAGGTATTTACTTCTGTGTTTTTTTTTTGTTGTCATGGAGTGTTTTTTCATACAATTTAAAGTATAAATAATCCATATAAAAGATACACTTGCTGGACAAAATAATAAAACTACAGCAAGTGTATTTCTTTTCAGACACCAGCTGTAAAATAAGGAGTATGAAAAATATTGACAATCTGTTGTTCATATTGGTGGTAAATGAAAACAGACATTCAAATACTATTAAGATTAAAGCCTAACCCTGGGCTATTTAAAAATGCCCCCCAGTAGTACCAAAAAACCTCTCGGGCAGCAACACTCATCTTCAGCTTGGAGCTGTCCCCTGCAGTACTTCTTTTCTGCCATTCTATATTCAGTTTTTGGAGTTCAAATTATGCCCAGCTTCGCCCAGACTAAGAACTAGGGATGAGCTTGAGTTTGGCCCAAACCCATGTTTGTTCAAACCCAGAAGGCAGCTGTCAATGCCAGGCCTATCAGTTGCAGGCGGGGGATGGACCTAATTTCGCCACATGGCCATAGTAGGTTAGTGAAGTCACAAGCATCCCACGCATTTTGTGTACATGCAGCTGCAAAGCACGAAATCCACTATCCCCAGCTGATCGGCCTGGCATTAACAACGGCCTTCTGGGTTTGGGTCAAATTCATCCCTCTTGAGAATGTACTGTGCATGCAGGGTATCATGGTCTTGGCCTCTAAGGGAGGGTCACCACCCTCGATTTACAGTCTACTGGTGCAGAGATAGGTTCTGCATCACTGAAGGACTCATGTTGGAGATCAGGGGAAGAAAAGGGCCCAGTGTATCACATAATTAGCCAGAAGACATCTGAGAAAGGTAAGTATATATATATATAGAAAAAAAGAAAACCCTGTAACCTTCATAGGTGTGGGGTATAGAACCAGGAGTGGTTATGGGAATTCCTGATAATTACAGATCTGTTACCCCCCTTTTCTCTCTTGCAGGCTCCAGTTGCTGTCAGAATGGCCAAGCTGGCAATGAACAAAGGAGTGGAGGTAAACCGACACCTACAGTAACAATGTTCATAACTGCATCAGTATTCTTCTGCTTTATCCTCGTTTGTAATATTTTATTTTTTGGGCTTGCTAAAACCCTGCACCGTTAGTACAGTTATTTTTCAAATTTACAAAACTGACTACTTTGTTCCCTTTTATTATGAGACTTTTTATTTTAAGATCTGCTAAAATACAATTTACAATTATCATACCAGCTAACACAGTCTATTAAAGAGAACCCCTTATGCAGGAATCCTATTATTCAGTTTAAAATTATAACAGTACTGACCTACCTATGAAAAATGTATGTGTCCCCTTACACTAACTCGGAGGCAAGGGTGTGAAGTCACTCAAGGTCTCACAGTTGCTGCCTGTCACTAGCCTAATGCTGACAATGCACAATGATTAGCAGGTCAGGCAGCTATCAACCTGCAGGTGACTCCCGAGAGCCAAGAGTCAGACACTCTGGGGAAGATTTACTAAAACTGGAGCACTCAGAATCTGCTACAGCTGTGCATGGTAGCCAATCAGCTTCTAACTTCAGCTTGTTCAATAATATGCAAGCCCAACATTTCCTACTTCCTGCCTGCCTTACCATGTACTTGAATGAAATGGTATCTTGTTCTCTTTGTAACAGTGTAACGGGTGTTCCTCCCAGTCCCTCTGCTTTCCTATCAAAATCATGACAGCATTCTCTGACTAGCTGTGCTGAGAACTGCTCTCCTCTAACGATCAGATTGTTCAGGCGCTCGCTTATCCGCCCCCCCCCCCCCCCATCTGCACAGCCATTCGCGGGGGAAGACCAGTGTGCTGCTGTTTCTCCACCCTCACCTCTCTGCAGCTGAGTGCAGAAGGTATGCGATCACTTATCAAAAAGTATTTCTACAGTTTTTTTGTTTTTTTTTTAATATCCATACACAATGTTTTATCTTATATTTCTACAGTTGTGTTCAAAATAATAGCAGTCAGACATCACTAACCTGATCAATCACTGTTTTTGGTAGAAATGATATTTCTACATGGCAAATAATTTACTAACAGGTGTTGTAGAGTAATTGAAATCCAACAGACCCAACAGTCATGACATGCATGCTGCTGATTCTGTGTCACTGAATCACTAATTGAAAGGGGCATGTTCAAAATAATAGCAGTGTGGAGTTCTATTAGTGAGGTCATTCATTCTTTGAAAAACAGGTGGCAATTATTGCCCTTATTTAAGGAAGGAAGGCAGCAAATGTTGTACATGCTGGTTACAGTGCATTTCTCTCTGAAATTCTGAGGAAAATGGGTCGTTCCAGACATTGTTCAGAAGAACAGCGTACCTTGATTAAAAAGTTGATTGGAGAGGGGAAAACATATAAAGAAGTGCAGAAAATGATCGGCTGCTCAGCTAAAATGATCGCAAATCCGTTAAAATGGCAACCAAAACCTGAAAGACGTGCAAGAAAGCGAAAAATTACCATTCGAATGGATAGAAGAATAACCAAAATGGCAAGGACTCAGCCAACAATCAGCTCCAGGAAGATCAAAGAAGGTGTAAAGTTCCCTGTAAGTACTGTTACAATTAGAAGACGCCTATGTGAAGCCAAGCTATCTGCAAGAAGCCCCCGCAAAGTCCCACTGTTGAAAAAAAGACATGTGCTGAAGAGGTTACAATTTGCCAAAGAGCACATTGACTGGTCTAAAGAGAAATGGCGCAACATTTTGTGGACTGATGAAAGTAAGATTGTTCTTTTTGGGTCTAGTGGCCGGAGACAGTTTGTCAGACGACCCCCAAACACTGAATTCAAGCCACAGTACACTGTGAAGACAGTGAAGCATGGTGGTGCAAGCATCATGATATGGGGATGTTTCTCATACTACGGTGTTGGGCCTATTTATCGCATACCAGTGATCATGGATCAGTTTGAATACATCAGAATACTTGAAGAGGTCATGCTGCCTTATGCTGAAGAGGAAATACCCTTGAAATGGGTGTTCCAACAAGACAACGACCCCAAACACACCAGTAAACGTGCAATATCTTGGTTCCAGACCAACAAGATTGACGTTATGGAGTGACCAGCCCAATCCCCGGATCCTAATCCAATAGAAAACCTGTGGGGTGACATCAAAAATGCCGTTTCTGAGGCAAAACCAAGAAATAGAGAAGAAGAACTGTGGAATGTAGTCCAATCATCCTGGGCTGGAATACCTGATCACAGGTGCCAGAAGTTGGGTGACTCCATGCAACACAGATGTACAGCAGTTCTCAGAAACAGTGATTATACAACTAAATATTCATTAAGTGATTCAAAGGAAAGCAAAATCTTCAAACATTTTTCAGTTTATATAGTGAATGTTTGAGTTTGTAAAGAAGAATACAAACACTGCTATTTTTTTTGAACAGTCTAACATTCACTTTTCTTACATTTTTTTAGAGGAACAACACAAATTTGATATATATTTCTTCATGTTTTGATTTGGAATAGAATGTGTAGTGTTCCCAATGCATTTGTGTGTATGGAAATAAAAGCTATTAGAAGGATTTTGAGCTTTATTCACTTTTTTCAACACACTAAAATACAGTTGTGTTCAAAATAATAGCAAACTGTATGGGTTGTTTTACAAGGTGAAGGTTTACATATACTGTAATCTTTGACAATAAAACCTGGAAGCTGATTGATTTCTGTGCAGAGCTACAAAAGATTTTGCACTCTCCAGTTTTAGTAAATCTCCCCCAAAATATGTTAAAAGGTGTAGTAATCATAGGTCTGTTTTAAGCAAGCATGTAAAATATTGTATTTAATTTTAGTTAGGATCCTGTGGAAGGAAGGAATCGTGCAATGAGGAAAATTGGTGGTTTCCCAAATTTCCTTGAAATTACCTATATAAAAAGTCATATGCATGTACTATATTCTGTAGTAGCGAGAGAGGTCTGTGATGACTACTGGTGGGCTTGATGGAGTTTTATGTTTTGCCAGGTGGATATTGCATCTGGAATGGCCATTGAGGGAATGTGCTATGGGCAGGTAAGCGTTAGTAATACGGACAAAAGATCAATGCACTTTCAGATATTTACCTCCTCGCTTTACATTCCAAGAAAAGGGCAAGAAGGCACGAGAGCAGGCCAGAATTATATGACAAAAAAAAAAAAAAAAAAAGATAAAAATATTTCAATATTTGATAGTTATGTGATTGAATTGGAATCTGTGAAGTTAAAGTGGTTAGAAAGGCTCAATATTTTTTTACCTTCATTCATTCTATGCATGAAGGTGAAAACCTTCTGTGTGCAGCATCCCTTATACTCACCTAGACCCCCTCTCGATCCAGTGATGTGCACTGGAGTCTTGGCTATCCCAGAACTCCCTTGCCATTGGCTCCTGCTGCTGTCAATCACAATCGGTGAGCCAATGAGAAGAGAGAGGGTCAGGGCCGAACCACAGCTCCAAGTGTACATGGACAAAGAAAGCAGCGGCTGGAGAGTGCGCATTTTCAGGTGCCCCTATAGCAGTGCTTCTCAACCTGTGGGTCGCGACCCCTTTGGGGGTCGAACGACCCTTTCACAGGGGTCCACTAAGACCATCAGAAAACACATATTTCTGATGTGTACAGAGCAGCTACTGTGTAGAAAGCAGCTGCTGTGTTGAAAGCAGCTACTCTGTTAAAAGCAGCTACTGTGTTGAAAGCAGCAGTATTGGAGGTAAAATGACACTCATGAATTATAATTACTGGGTATAATTTTATGGTTGGGGGTCACCACAACATGAGGAACTGTATTAAAGGGTCACTGCATTAGGAAGGTTGAGAACCACTGCCCTATAGTATTCTGCTTGCTGTAAGGGTACCCAACAGGAGGGAGGGGCTAGGAGTGCTGGCGGGGACCCGACAGCTCTGTGCAAAACCACTGCACACAGCAGGTAAGTATAGACATGTTTGTTAAATTATATTAAAACAATTTAAGTCTTTAGAATCATTTTAAGCTGGCCATACATTATACAAATTTCTTGTTCAATTTCCTTTAGATTTACTTTCAACTATGTGGAGCCTGTCTGATTACATACAAATTGAAAATGTTTCGGTTTGACCCCATATTATGTGGTTTTGGTAAATCTAAAGGAAAATTGTACAAGAGAATTGTAGAATGTATGGCCAGCCTAAGTTTCATTTACCATAACAATGTCATGTCTCTTAGGTTATTCCCACCAAGGATCGTATAGAAGGCATGGCAGCCTTTCAGGAGAAGCGTCCAGCTCACTATAAAGGGGAGTAATCAACAACTACTACTATCAACAAGCCTCTTTTTATAAGTTTATGTAATGTCATTTATTCCTTATATAGCCGATATACTTTTGTTCAGGGCATTTATTTTTATAAAAATGATCACTAGTGGTTGGAGTAACCATATGACTGATTGACTACCACAGCAGGAGCGGATGATCACCCAGCAAAACCAGCCTCAACCATCCAGTTCAGGGGCCATGCTGGACCTATGCCACTCTATCCTAGGACTTTCTTTTATCTAGTTAGTACAATGAGAAAGCTATTATCAGAGCCTAAAATTTGACGTGGGATAAACAAGAAACCATTGCCTCCTTTCTGAACTTGTGTTAAAATCTCAGACTACACATGCATTAAAATCTATTGAAAAAGTTGCTTTTTTGTGAGGATTTTTAAAGTTAATCTAAACCCAAGAACAAAAATGTAATCTATTACAGCTTACCAGTCCATAGTTGGTGGCGGTGTCTGCATGAGTTTTCTTTTTTTCAGGGTTTTCGTCCTTTATTTTCACCCAGTGATTCTGCCAGTAACAGATTTCCTGTCCTAGGGTGACAATGCTTATGCACCACATTTTATGTATGGAGGAACAGCATTGTCACCCTAGGACAGGACTCCAGAACACCTCAGCTTTTGTAGTCCACAGTAAAAGCTGGGAACAATATACGGTAATGGAAAAGAATGCAGTTGAGAGCGCAGGAAGTTGTGAGCGCTGTTTTTTTTTCCTCAGGATCATTACTTTTTTTTTTTGTCACTTTTTGAATGGACCAAACCAAACACTTTTAATGGCATATATTTAACAGAACAAAAAGGACAAAAATGAGTAGTTTGTAATTTACGTTTCTGTCCTTTAACTCAGTTTTTGTGATCTCTTCTAATATTTTCCAGACTCCAATGTAAATATGTGGCCATTCACAAAGATACTTCTGTCATGCTTCCTCTGGCCTGTATGAAATGGTAAAATGCAGTCAGAACTGAAAATTACATTTATGTAAGTTATCTGTCCTGGATTTTGCCTTTAGTCAGACTGACCCGCTGCTAAAAATCACGTAGTTGCCCATAACACTGCTATGTTGTGCTTGTTCGTTAAAGTGTATCTAAAGCTAATGTTTTCCCCATTTTTGAAAGGTGAAGGGAAGGGTTGGAAAACCTGTCCATTTGTATTGCCTGTTTTTCCACAGGGGAGATTAAAGCTGGCCATACTCTGCTCAAATGTTCTACAATTCCAGCTGGCTCAACTGAAATCTGAGCAGTGTATGGCCCTGCCAGCACCACTCCATTCAACAAACTTTTGACTTTTGTTAAAAGAGCCCATCTGAAAATTGTCAGCTGAACAGCATCTGCATTCATTCAGGTGCAAGCACTGTTTGGGTATTTTGAAAGGTGGTGGTTCCATCTGTCAGCATACAATAATTGAGCAGGGAGATTCGTCCTTCTGCACGGTTAGTGGAGCTAGGAATCTGTTAGAATTCTTTCACTCAGCTCACAGGCTGGGCAGAAGCATTCTATGGGGTTGATTTACGAAGACTGGAGAGTGCAAAATCTGGTGCAGCTGTGCATAGAAACCAATCAGCTTCCAGGTTTAATTGCCAAAGCTTAATTGAACAAGCTGAAGTTAGAAGCTGATTGGCTACCATGCACAGCTGCACCAGATTTTGCGTTCTCCAGTTTTAGTAAATCAACCCCTATATGTGTAAGTGTAGCATAAGGCCCCATTCACACTTATGTGATAGTGGAAGGTGTGTGATATTGTGCACAACCCTGCACTGCATGAAGAGGTGATGTATTCTGTGAAGCCATTTATTCTAAATGGCACCCCAAAACACACCACCCAAAGCAGGCCCACTAAATCACATGGAAACTTATTGCCATGCATTGCAGTGCACTGGGATTTGGAACAAAAAAAAAAAAATAAAAAAAAAAAAGGAAGGAGGTGCCTGCACTTCTTATGCAAGATTTTTTTTTTTTTGTGCATAGGGCAGCCAGTTGAAATAAGTAGACTGTCCTAACCACAGGTGACATACATTTTTGCCCTGGTGAATATTCTCAATTAGACCAAGAATACATTTTGAGCGGTTACCAGAACAGCAAAATTTCTTCTCAATTCCAAAGACCACCAATGCTCAGAAACGAAAGAATACATTACATCACTTCCAAAGTTGTAGTCTGTTGTATGAGAATTTTCATAACTATAGTAACCTCTTCAATTTCCATTTGAGACTAGCATGTAATAAAAAAAAAACAAAACAAAAAAAAAAACACGAACAACCATTCATCCGATATTCTGAACATGTGTATGGGGCTTTAGGCTCTGTTTACACTTGAGTGGGTGAGTGTGGGGATTGCAGCTGTTCCAATAGATGTGGTGGCAAATGTTTAAAGTGGTTGTAAACCTAAGACTTGAAATACGAAGAAAGCATATACCTATTTTGCACCCGCAAACGTGCTGCGGATTGAGATGCATCGGGGTGCCATTAAGAATGAATGGCAGCCCCGCACGTCTCTACAGAGCAGCGCAATTTGGGTGTGTGACCAGCTGCAATTCCTACACTCACCCGCTCAGGTGTGGAGCCTAAAGCCCCATACACAGGTTGAGACTAATGCACGAATGGTTGTCCATCTTTTTTTTTTTTTTTAAAAAGAGGTTACTAAAAAAGTTATGAAATTTCTCGTATGACAGACTACAACTTTGGAGGAGATGTATTGTATTCTTTAGTTTCTGAGCATGCGTGGTCTTGGTCTTCCAATTTTTTTCCTGACAAATACTAAAGGATAAGTTCACCTTTTAGTAAAAAAATAATAAATACACATACTTTTGCAGGTAAAAAAAATATGTGCATTTATTATTTTTGGCTGCAGAAACCTGTAAAGCATTGCAGCAGCAATCAGATCACTGGTGCCATGCAGGTCTCCTGCAGATCTGTCAGTATATCTGCTTGCCCATTTGGGATGTACCAGCAAGTAGATATACTGACAGGAAGAATGAATGAACTACCACAGCACTCCACAGTGCCATAGTAGTTCACTGAGGACTACAAGCTGACAGCTGCTAAGGATGTTGGGACTTGTAGTCTCTCATTCACAGAGGACTGTGAATGGGCAATGCAGCCAGGCAGATTGAGGCGCGGGGGCTGGTCTAATCGTAACAGCTTATGCCCTGAATATGTTACGACAGGTGAACTCATCCTTTAAATGAAAATTGTACGTTCTGGTAGCATATGAGAAACACTTTCATGTTTGTCCCTTTGGGTAATTTCACGACCTGTTGTGATTGGGTCTGGAAAGCTGTGTACTAACGATCAGATTATCATACGATCGACGTAAAAGTGATCAGGCAATCTGGATGGAAAAACAAGAACAGGATCATGGCTGCAGACGTTGATATAACTGCTTGCCAACCAGGACGCTTACATACATACACTGGGTGGCAAGCAATGGCAATTAAGTGCCTACTAATTTTTTTGATTAATTTATAAAAAATAGTTCTTTGCAGCAATGTATATATTTAAAATTTGTCATGGGGGATATTAAAGCGGTAGTAAAATGCAGCATAAAATCACATACTAGCACATTATGAAGGATTTACCTTAAAAACAAATCTTTCCATTGGCGCGCTGTCACCACTGCAGAGGCTTCCATCTTCACCTGGTCTTCCTTCCGGGTTTGCGAGCTCCAGATGTCTGACTGGCCAAACCATGATGAAGTCAGTCCTGCACAAGCGTACGGGAGTCCTGGGCCATGGCACAGTACTCTGAAGGAATTTATTTTAGAGATTGAAAGGTGGGGAAAACAATGATCGTTTCCTGAAGATTTCAGCAAATGTTTGTTGCACATTACAGTACATTGTAATGTATACACAGTAATACTATGGAGAGACAGGTGCCCGTATAGCTGAAGGGACTGCATTTCAAAATGAGCAACAGTTAGGCTGGCCATACATTATACAATTTTCTTGAGATTTTTGCTTTAGATTTACCAAAAAAACATATAATATGAGGTCAAACCTAAACAACACTTTCAGTTATATCCAATTAGGTAGTCCCTTGCACTACACAGTTAAAGGTAAATCTGAATAAAATAGGACAGAAAATTGTATAGTGTATGGCCAGCCTTAGGGCTCGTTCACACCATGGTGCAGAGACGTCAATTTTTCTGTACGCTTTCTGCAAGGGCACAATAAAATCAGTTGTTCGCTATGGGCCCTCTTCACACCACAACACTAGTATCACACACAGATTTTTTTTCTCTGCAGGAATCTGCACTGTGTATAAAAAACTCATTGAAGCGTGCATGAAAACTACAAGTGAAATCTGCGTGTCAGCTTCCATTTGTTTTTCTGCATGTATGGTGTGAACAAGGCCTTAAAAACAGCCCTATTTACAAAAGCAAACCTGGCATAACAAAAATATGGGCATTGTGGTAACTTTTTTAGTTGCTAGTTACCGTGTCGTTATTGTGATTCTGGCTTCTATACTTAGTGGGTCATAGACCTGGAGCAAGTGCCAAGCTTTTCCAAGCTTGTTCTGGGTCATTGAATGACCAATTGGTGAAGCCGGATGATGTGTAGAACAGATCACCAGTATCCTAGACAGCTCCCATAAATTCATCATGACAAGCTTACTTAAACCTAAAAGGGTACCTGCTGTGTAGTATACTGGATAGAGCAGCCTTTTTCAACCAGGGTGCCTTCAGGCCTCTTCAGGGGCGCCTTGGCAAAATGCCTAAAAATTGAACAAAAACTGCATACAAGCCAGCAGGTTGAATCAATCCTGCCTTTAAATATACAAAGCCACAGGTTTTCATTGTGCAATTTTATGTCATTTTAGCTGCTGGCATCCTAACAACCAATGACATCCGTTGATAAGGAGGATGTCGGGTGCCTACACAACATCCTCGTTTGCCCCTCTCCGTCAGTACTGGTGTCACATTAGCAGAGTAAGGGAGAAAAACTGAGGAAGACACACTGGAATACTAGTTAGTACCAGTGTGCAAAAGGTATATTTGCTTTGGAAGAATAAATTGTCGTTAACATTGGGTGTACTATGTGTGAATAGTTTTTTTTATATTTTAGAATGGGGGGGGCCTTGAAAGTGTCAGAATTTTAAAGAGTGCCTTGACCGAAAAAGGTTGAAAAACACTGTGATAGAGCAAAGACAGGCACCACTGGATCTCCCATGTTCTCAGGCTGTAAGTTGGCAGGCCAAACAGACCTGGTATAGCAGAGACTGAAAAACATATTGGAGCAGATTTATCAAACCTAAAAATGAAAGGTAAAAGGTGTCTTTCTAGTACGTCAAATTATGTATGTAAAACCAGCACCAAGGACATTAGAGCTGGATCCTGCTTTCAATTGGCAAGAACACCTTGCATCCATTCACTTTCATAGCTCAGTCTGATTGTAGGCCTGCAAGACAGGACGCTAAAACCGGGCCAAATGGTAATGCCAGACAAAACATTTTAGGATAGTGGAGAAAGGTTCAAACCCAACAGGAACACGCAGAAATAAAAATCTTCCAGAGATTCTTATATTTCCTTTATTAATATAAAGAACTGTTTTCATTGCTGTATGTGTCCCCATTGCAGACATCTGTCTTGTTGTCTATTGTTACTGGGGCAAGAGTTGAGGGAAATACTGGTTTGTGGGGACATGAAATGTATAATCAACAATTCTAACTGTTCCCCACTATATAAAAGCAATTTGGAATTATATCTTGGTTCTCTAGTACAAGGTGGAAGGTTTAAGACTTCCTGAGTCTATTGGACTACCTGCTTCCACCTGAATGTATTCACTTTAGCAGGGTGAGTACTGCAGTAGCAACTCAAAGTAATCAGATTATTTTTCATTGTTTTGGCTAAACTCATCCCATAAAAAGCTAAAATTGATTGGATGGTGAGTGGATCTGGATGAGTCTGTGGCCCGCACACATCTGGCCCTATATAGGTAAACACACATATGTGTAGTTATCAGTGTACAGATGAAGTCTGTCATTATTCTGTGCAGGCAGCTGAATGCAAGCACTCACCACTCCAAGGGACAGAGATACCTTTGCTGATTTTCCATGCTGTACAGCTCTCTGCACCCATGTGAATGAGCCCCTACTGTATGATATTCAAAAGCTTGGGAGTGACACCTGTCACTCCTGGACATAGAAATATGTTTGTTTTTCATGACGTACGGCACTCTGAGCCTAGATGGTTCCGCTACAGTATTGCAAGCGGTACCTAGAAACGGCTTTATTAATTATAATTGCATCAGTGTTGATGGGGGCATCCCTCCTGCAGAGCTATTGTCTTCTGCTGTTGGGGAAGCTTCCCAGGCAGCAAAACACAGTACTCACTGCTGACAGCTATAACCACCTGCAGGCTTGCTGTACTGAAGTCGATCGATGGATTGACTGCAGTACAACGATCCAGCCAGCCCATAGATGGATCTAATCTTGGACGGTTCTGCAGGGGTTTGATCAATCTATGAATGCCTATATTTTAGATGTTCAGCTTTACTGCCCCAGGACTGCAATCTAGGAATCGCAGCAACAATAGGACTTCTACCCGAGGCTAGAAGTGGTTATCATGTCACATGCCTCTTCAACAAATCAAAGCACCTTCTATGGGCAGTGTCCTGAAAATAAGCATTACCAAATACTGTACAGCAATCAAAGGAAAGCGAACCTATGCATGTATATACGGGAATACATTATATTCCAGGTATACGGTCATAGGATGAGCTGATCCACTTGTAATAGCAGTGAGCCTTTCAGGATGTCAGAACAGAGGGCAAAGACTATTATTTTATATAAGAGGACAAGCCGTGAATATAAAAAGTGTTAATTTGAGAGCCAAAATAGTACCCATTATTGAAATAGGAAATTAGGTGCCTTTTTTGCTGGGATTCTTTAAGCAAAAAGGCTAGTTGACTGGTTGTTATATTACCCCACAGTCTTCATTATAATCCTAGTAAGTGAACTGGGACAAGTCAGTGTAAGAAGTCATAAATCCATATTTACATACCTGTTGCAGGAAAGTAACTCAAAAGGCATAAAAAAACAAGTAGGACAGCACATTAGCCAGTAACCTGCATCTTCAGAAAGAGGAGCAATGGTGGCCTCCATGTTTTGCACATGAGAGGTTTAAAAAGGACATGTTTTATACACACACTTTTTTCTTTTCACAATTGTGTTACACCATTGAACATTAGATCCTCCATTTGTTTTATAATAATAATAATAATACAAAGTGTACAATGTTAACCATTATTTCATTGGCCCCGTCACAAGGAGCATTTAATATTCCCCAACACTGCACTGTAACAGGGTCAGGGAAGCCACTCATTAAAATACAAAGAAGACAGAACTTGTCAAATGCATTAGTAAATCTGTAGTTTACATATGAATTTTATTGGACCACATTCTAATTGGGTGAGGTCTTGTCATTGCCTACCTCATCCATTCAGAGAATGCCTTACATTCATTAAAAGAAGAAAAAAAAAAAAAGGATGAGGAAAAACTTTCTTGTGAGACTGCCAAATGAGTGACCCCCTGTGGTTACTATGCAGAAAGACAAGTGCTTGGTACTGGATCTGGAAGAGTGCCATTGCTGTAGTAGAAGCAACAGGAATCGTTCAGATCTGACATAGTATGACAAAGTATTTATTCCCCTTGAAATTTTCCACATTTTGTCATGTTACAACCAAAAACGTAAATGTATTTTATTGGAATTTTATGTGATAGACCAACACAAAGTGGCACATAATTGTGAAGGGGAAGGAAAATGATAAATGGTTCTCAATTTTTTTTTACAAATAAATATCTGAAAAGTGTGGCAGGCCCCCTATTCAGCCCCCTTTACTCTGATATCCCTAACTAAAATCTAGTGGAACCAATTGCCTTTAGAAGTCACCTAATTAGTAAATAGAGGCCACCTGTGTGTAATTATTTCTCAGTATAAATACAGCTGTTCTGTGAAGCCCTCAGTGGTTTGTTAGAGAACATTGGTGAACAAACAGCATCATGAAGGCCAAGGAACACACCAGACAGGTCAGGGATAAAGTTGTGGAGAAGTTTAAAGAAGGGTAAGGTTATAAAAAAAAAATATCCCAAGCTTTGAACATCTCACAGAGCACTGTTCAATCCATCATCCAAAAATGGAAAGAATATGGTGCAACTGCAAACCTACCAAGACATGGCTGTCCACCTAAACTAACAGGCCGGGCAAGGAGAGCATTAATCAGAGAAGCAGCCAAGAGGCTCATGGTAACTCTGGAGGAGATGCAGAGATCCACAGCTCAAGTGGGAGAATCTGTCCACAGGGCAACTATTAGTCGTGCACTCCACAAATGTGGCCTTTATGGAACAGTGGCAAATAGCCATTGTTGAAAGAAAACCATGATTGCAGTCCGCGAGAAGCCATGTGGGGGACACAGCAAAAATGTGGAAGAAGGTGTTCTGGGCAGATGATACCAAAACTGAACTTTTTGGCCTGAAAGCAAAACGCTATGTGTGGTGGACAACAAACACTGCACATCACCCTGAACACACCATCCCCACCGTGAAACATGGTGGTGGCGGCAGCATCATGGTATGGAGATGCTTTTCTTCAGCAGGGACAGGGAAGCTGGTCAGAATTGATGGGTAGATGGATGGAGCCAAATACAGAGCAATCTTAGAAGAAAACCTGTTAAGAGTCTGCAAAGGACTTGAGACTGGGGCAGAGGTTCACCTTCCAGCAGGACAATGACCCTAAACGTACAGCCAGAGCTACAATGAAATGGTTTAGACCAAAGCATGTTCATGTGTTAGAATGGTCCAGTCAAAGTCCAGACCTAAATCCAAATGAGAATCTGTGGCAAGACCTGAAAATTACTATCCAAAGACGCTCTCCATCCAATCTGACAGAGCTTGAGCTATTTTGCAAAGAATGGGCAAATATTTCACTCTCTAGATGTACAAAACTGATAGAGACATACTCAAAAAAAGACTTGCAGCTGTAATTTAATTGCAGCGAAAGGTGGCTCTACAAAGTATTGACTTGGGGGCTGAATACAAATGCACGCCACACTTTTCAGATATTTGTAAAAAATTTTGAAACCCATTTATCATTTTCCTTCCACTTCACAATTATGTGCCACTTTGTGTTGGTCTAGCACATAAAATCCAAATAAAATACATTTACGTTTTTGGTTGTAACATAACAAAACGTGGAAAATTTCAAGGGCTATGAATACTCTTTCAAGCAGGGTGTGTATAATTACATTGGCCAAGCTGATGTAACTATACAGTAAAATGCATACCTAAACTTTAAAGCCAAACATTTGTTTTATTGTTTGGTTTTGAATAGAGGCATTACTAGATAGCAGTAAAATAGGATAGGAATTCTAAATTATTCTTTACTCTATCCAAAAAAAAAAAAAAAAAAAAAAAAAAAAAAAAGGTTTTGGCTAGACAAGCACTATGAAGAATAAAACACTGACACGGTGTTAAAGAGGTGCTTGTCTAAGTGTGCCCTAAAGTCAATGTTTTTGATGTATAATGTAGTATCAGGGGGTACATCGTAGTGGGCTGACAGCACAACTCACAGTACTAACTGGATCATGTAGGTAAAATGGATTTTTTTTTTTTTTTTTAACATAAATCCCGTTTCCTTTTCATTAACATACTAGCAAATCAAAATGCAAATAACTTACATTGTTAAATATGAAAACTAATCTTCACTCTTGCTATAACTTGGCAGTTAAAATTCAAAACAATTAAAATTTTGAGTACTCCACATATATACAAGTTCAACTTTTCTTTATGTTTTACAGGCTAACATGTATTCTCTTTGAGAATGCTAACAATAAATGACGTAAAGACATAGTGATCTATGCAAAATAAACATGTACATGCATGTCAGGCTACAAAATTATCACTGCAAATGAATTTACCAACTAGCTGGTTAGAACAAACAAGATAATCCCAAAACAGTCACAAAGCATCCCTGGCAGACTGTTTAAAGTCCTGCTGAACTCTGGAAGCTGTGCCCAAAAAAGACATGTAGAGGGCAAAGGACTAGTCACCAGTATTGCCTGTGATTTCCCTACAGGAAACTTTCTTCCATTACTGGGTTTCTGTGTGGTGGTGGCCATCTTGGTGGAGGCAAAGCTTTGCTTCCTCTTATCAGTCTCCAGCAAGAACAACCAGCATGAAGGTAAATAAACCGTCAGGCTTTAGAACCACTTTAATGTAACGCTGTTCAAACCTATCTTCAATGGTCACGTTTTTCAGATTTTTTTTTTCACAGAAAAATAATCTACTTCTTTTAAACTTTGCTTAGAGGCACAGCATTCCCTTCCATGTTATTTTTTGTTTAATGCTCCTTACCTTAGTTGCTTGGCTATCCTCAAAATACATACTCACATGCATGCTAGACCCAAAGTCTCCATCTTCTTTACTTACAGGGATGAATGCCCCGAATGCAGAAAGTCCACTCAGGTCACACTCTGAGATGCAAGTACCACTCGGGACAGCATACAGCAGTTGCCTATTTTAACCTGTCATTAATTTTGATTTGCTTCCAGCACCGGGCTATAGGCTGCCCCCCAGCCTCTTGGGAACTGAAATGCACCATTTTTATTTACACTGTACCACCAGTATGCATGAGACCTAAAGGAAGGCCCATAGCAAATGGATTCAAAATTGTGAAATGAGGGAATCTGATCATTTGCTAGAGGCAATGCACAATTTCCTTCAGAAATGTTCATACAAAAAGCCCAGAACTGCTTTATAAATGTGGACTACAGCTCCATACATGTAGTCACTCTTTGTTCTGGAAGTCCTGCCACAGGTAATAAAAAGGTGTCCCCTGTAAAGTCTTATATCAGCAGTCACAATACAATCGACAGGGGATCAGCCATTTCAACGAAAAATATTACTAGAAAAATACCAGCTAGAATGGAGCTTGGCTGCCACGGGCTCCACCTCAACTTTTCTGTGCACAGCTTTCAATATATTAGGGCCAATCACCTGCCCTTTTTTTTTTTTTTTAAAGTGATCCAAATCACCTCTGTACAACAATTAGATTACTGGAAGCCTGTTCTGTAGTGATTTAGTGGCCAGCAGGAGGAACCACATCATGTAGCTGGGGACCAAGCATCTGACACAATAAAAGAGCTCTTCAGGATAACAAAGGTTTTACCACCCCATCAGTAAGAAAAGTATCAAGTTTCTCCTTTCACAGACTTTTAAATGATCACATTTTTGTACTGTGGCCATGGGGTTGCTTTAGGGGGTGTGTCCATCCAAAACCGATATTGCTGTCTCTGGTAGATTAGCCACCGGCTTCTTCCATCTTTGGGTTGTGGAGGCGATGCCTGCAATCTGTCACCCTTGGTATTTCAGTTTTGCTTCAGCAAAAGGGAAATTGACTTCCTACTGCATTCATTATCAAGAATGAAAATACATGAAAAACGGTTTGAGTGGGACCCCTTTTGCAATGACAAAGCTGGGAACCCCCCCGTAATCCACCAAAGATTCTGGGAGATGGGAGGTGTCTATGGGCAATTATACTTTCCAGCATCCAGGAAAACTAGAATATCTGTTTTGATGGACCAAAGTATAAAGTTGTGTAGCCGCATCAAGCAGAAGTTAAATCCCAACTACTCAGCCTGTCTAGAGCTGAAGCAGAATCCACATCCTTTATTACTCTTTGCAAGGTCAGAAGAGGTGAGTGGTGCGTCATGCTGCCATATAATGGCCTGTATTAAACAGGCTCCCCACTTCTCCCAACCATCTTTCTGTACCTTTTTCGACACTGTAAGGAATAGTGCACCAACTCTGCACAGGCTGAGCAATTGAGATAAAGCTTTCTGCGTGATACAGGTACACTACTATATTTTCAGCATCGCAATATATTGGCTGCCTAATTTATGATGCATTTTTGTTAAACTACAGTCATCCTTTAAGGCCCAGACCCATACAGTGTTTTTTTACATTTTTTAAATACGGTCGAATAATCACTATGACTCACTTTAATCTATAGCAGATTTTTTTTTACTTGGTTGTAAAGGCTCAAGATTTTTTAACCTAAATGCATTCTCTGCATTAAGGTAAAAATCCTTCTGTTAGCAGCCACTGTTAAATACTTACCTGAGCCCGATCTTGATCAAGCGATGTGCATGAGAGTAAAGGCTCTCCCAGGTCTCCCTCTCCTCACTGGCTGAGGCATAGCAGCGGGAGCCATTGGCTCCCACTGCTGTCAATCACAGCCAGTGGGGAAGGAGCGGGCTAAGCCATGCTCTGTGTGTTTTATACACACTTAGAGCTGGCTCGGGGACGAGCATGCACGAGTACCTACAGGGAAGGCCGCTTGCTATGGAGGCACTTACCAAGGGGGAGGGGCCAGGAATGCCAGTCAGGGACCCGAGGAGAGGAGGATTGGGCTGCTCTGTGCAAAACCATTGCCCGAGCAGACAAGTATAACATGTTTTCAGAAAGTACAGGAAATTGTACTTGTGACTCTATGCTCCATCAGAAAGGTGTTTATGATATACACCAGTTCTGGTGTTGTGTGCCCTCTCCCTCTTTGCCATTCACAAAACAGACTCTGATTATGCTGCAGCCATGCTCTGTGAATGGCAAAGCACAGAAAGGCGTTTAGGCACAACACTGGAAGTAGCATCTATCATAGACACTGTACCACTGCAGCGGGGAGCCGCCAACTACGTCTCCCTGTACTTTTTGGCATCAGCACAGTGGAGCTTAGAAAAAGTTATGTGTGAGAAAAAAAAAAAAAAAAAAAAAAAAATCAGTGATGGATTAAAAAAAACATCGCAAAATAAAAAAAATAAAAAAATGTGTCTGGAGCTGGGCTTTAATAAAGGAAAACAATTTGTTTACAGACAACTTCCCAGATGACCACTCAAGCGCACTACAGTTTCTGCAGTCTTTGATGCTTCCATGTCATAGCATGCTGATGAAAGGGGCACGAAACCCCAACTAACAGATAAACGGAGAAAAGCAATTAGGACTGCCACACATTCACAAAGACTGAACCAATTCATATTTAAGACTACTGCCAGCCAGGGTACATGCAGAGCTAATTCTCAGAGATACGAGGGTTACAAGCTTGATGTATATTTGCTGCCAAACGTTTCCTAATAGCACAATGGCTTATAAACTCTGTACAACTTAGCATCCACGCTAATGCTGAATTAAGTCTTTCAACGTCCAATCGGTGACTGCAACTTTCCACTGAGGGCTGCCAGTATTCCTTCCTGTTACTTCCAACAATTGTGATGCAGCTAGTAGAAAAAAAAAATTAACTATATTTTCTTACAGCATAATCTCCCAAAATCACATATTTACAGTATTTAGGCTCCCGCGATGGTTTTGACTTCTTTTAGAGCATTTTATGAGAGAAGTATCTTCTTAAGAACAAATGTCATCTATCCATTCTGTCCAGGATATTCATTTGTTTGTATCATGTGTCATATACAGTCCAAGCTGAGCAGTGCAAATGGCAAGTACAGTCAAAACACATGAATGTCCATATTTCATGAAATTCACTTAATAAAGAGTCCTAAAATAAAATTTAAAAGAGAACAGCGGTGGCTGCACCAAATGGAGGGTGATGGGAAGGGATTTGCAGTGGCCTTTTTAAAGTGAGGTCCTAAATGGATTCATGCTCACAGCAACATGGTGTAATGTAGCAACCAGGTGTATGATAATACTGACATCCTCATCCTATACACGCCTCTGTCAACTAGTTCAAAAGCATTATCTACTCCGCTCTAGAACGGTTTCATACAAATAACACACAGACCTCAACATATACTAGGTGGATTTGCACAGGACGGCTCCATGATCACTTGCAGGGTGGTGGACTTGGAAATAAAGAATTGCCATGCCGCGTAAGGTGCCTTTCAAGGTTATCCAGGATGGAGATGGTAATACGCAGAACATCCACGTTGGCACCTGCGTGGTCTCTGATATTGTGCAGTTTCATCAAACCGCCCTCTTCAATTAGCATGCTGCAGTATCGAACAGCTGTAAAGAGAGAAGCAAGAAGGTTATAAAGAAACAAGAAATTTGCACAACAAATGCATACACTAATCCGCTAGAACATTATGACCACTGACAGGTTACATAGATAACATTGATTATCTTGTTACAATGGCATCTGAAAATGGGTGGGATATGTTAGTTAGCAAGTAAACATTTTTATCCCGACGTTGGGGGGGGGGGAAGGGCAAGCTTAAGGATTTGGGCAACTTTGACTACCGGGTCAGAACAACTCCAGAACTGCAACTCTTGTTGTGGGATGTTCTCGGTCTGCAGTGGTCAGGATCTACCAAAAGGGTCCAAGGAAGGAAAAGCAGGGGTTTTAACCAGGGACAGGGTCATGGGTGGCCAATGGGTGGCCAAGGATCAGTGATGCACTTGGGAAGTGAAGGCTGGCCATTGTAGTGTGATTCAATGTAAGAGCTACAGCAGCTCAAATTGTTGACAAATGTATTGCTGGTTCCAATAGAAAGGTGTCAGAACACACAGAGCATCGCAGTTTTCTGTGTATGGGGCTGCGTAGCTGCAGACCAGTGGTATCCATGGTGACCAGTGTCCACAACCAAAAATACCTACAATGGGCACGTGAGCATCCATACTGGACCACAAGAATAATGGAAGAAGGTGGCTTGATCTGATGGATTCAAGAATGGTTTGAGGAGGTCAAGGTGATGACTGGGCCTCCAATTTCTACAGATCTCAATCTAATTGATCATCTGTGGGATGTACTAGATAATAATAATAAAAAAAAAAAAGTCTGATCCATGGAGAATTTAGGGGATTTGCTACTGATGGTTTGGTGCCAGATACCACAGCATACCTTCAGAGGTCTAGTGGAGTCCATGCTTTGAAAGGTTTGGACATAATGTTATGGCTGATTGGTGTATATTGGCACAAGAGAGGGCTGTTTCTCCCAGTACAACTTGCCCAGGGTTACACAATTTGCTTGTGATTTGTCCATGCAGGGTTTTAAAGACCAGTCCGCCTACAGAATACATACTCACCATTCCTGAACCCACCTACTTCTCTGTTCAGCCACCAGTTATAGAGGAGCCAATCACCAGCTATGTCAAGTGGGGGCAGGCACACAGGTAGCCCTGTGTAGCCCAAATCTGAGCGCTTATTTAGGGCTGTATTGGGATACAGGCAGACAATTACATAAAGCAATATACTAGCATGAGACTGCACCACTTGGCCTGTACAAGATGGTAACAAAATTTAAACAAAGCAGCACAAGCAAGGAATGAAGGTGCATCTAATACTCAAACAATATTTTGTAGATTGCAGTTTATCAGTTATTAGGTGTGGTGGCTTAGTGTTTGCTTTTTGGGCTTTCCCCCCCCCAATTTGTATTCACAAACGCTGCCAACACGCCAACACGCCCTGTCCTATGCTGACAGCCTCAAAAGTATATCTATCTATATCTATGGAGTCTGGACAACAAACATCCCCCACCACTACTATATAGGGTGGAGGTGTTTACAGAAGATAGCTTAGAAAACTGATAACATTGTTCAAGACCTCAATTCAGTGCACAGAAAAGTTAAAGGTTGTCTAAACACAAGAATAAAAAAAATAACATTTTCCATTACAGAAAATACCTGTTGATCTTGTCAGAAATGCAGTGTCCCTACCACTTCTTATGAGCTATACAGAAGTATATCTTCCTTTCACACTGAACCGCATGAATAGATCAATCCCTCTACTGGGCTACTGCATTCTGACAGCCGTGGGCAGGCACTTTAGTCCACAATTTTCCAGCAGGCGCCTTTAACAAATTGTAAATTGAACAATTGACTTTTGTTGAGCAGAGCTGGCAGGGCCCGTTTCTAATGAACAATTTGCTCAATGTATGGCTGGCTTTACAAGAACATTACAAAACCAGGAAAGATCAATAAGATTTTTTCAGTACTTGCAGAAAATGTTCTTGACCTGAAAAAGAAAAAACTAATGCAGCCACCACATCTAAGTGCTGGTAAGCTGCAATATATTACATTTTTGTTCTAGGGTTTTGATTACTTTAAATCTCCAACTCATACAATCTTGCTGCAGAGTCGTATTTTGGAAGGCATATAGTACCCACATTGTGCAAAGTAGAATAACAGCATAACAAAGTTAACCTTGCATCGCATAAAATGAAAAGATGTTCCACACACAACACAAATATATCACAAAGCGAACAACGAGTCTTCCAGTAATACATACGATTTTTGCTGCAGACGTGCTGCATAGCCCATACAGCCCAGAGCTGCACACCGGGTGTGCGGAAGCATGCCAGCAGTGGGAAGAAAGGGTTAAAGGACCTGCAATGAGAACAGGTGGTCAGTCTAAATTGCTTTGTCCTCAAACAGCCATAAAAACCAAACTCTATTGATAACTGTATTCACTTTCTGGTGTTCGGGCCTGTTCACACTGGTGTGCTTTTTTCCCCCCGCTAAAAAGCACCTTTTACACCACGACAAAAGTGCTTCAAAATGGATCTCTGTAATCTCTGCACATGATCACGCTGCAGGTGAGCTGCACTTTGAAAACCTGTATGCTGCATCTTTGGTGCCGGTTTCAAAATGTGCATTTAAAAAAAACAAAACAAAAACACCACACACACCTTCCATTGCAGGTCAATGGGAATGCATCAAAAACGCAGCACGATGCATTTTGTGAGTCACTTGTCCATGCTGGAAGTCAGGAAAACAGAAAATGCACCAAAAACACATTCAAACTGGGTTAAAACCGCAATATACTTTTCTTCCCAAAAAAGGATACCATGCTTTTAAGCGCTCCAGTGTGAATGTAGCCTAAACCAGGTTTGCTGAATCTATTATCTTCCTATATTTCTTACTTGCAGCAGTTTGTGCCTCCACTCTCTGCTTACAAAGCCATAGAGATGGTGTCTCTCACAGATGGATTTCCTACTTATGTTCTTAACACTATAAAGAACACTATACACCACCTCTAGAACCACAAGACCCTACAAAAAATGGATGAAGTTGGCTTTAAATTGTGTTGCGAAATCAAGCAATTGAAAAAGCCCTCCAGCAAGGTAGTCTTGAAACTTTAAAGAACAGGTTCACCTTTCATAACACGTTACACCCATATTTACCCATATCAAAATTCCCGCTAGCTGTTGCTCATCCACAGTGTTCTGTGAATAAGAAACTGCCGTGTTAGTTCATTGATTTTTCCTGCCAGTATATCTGCTTGTCCATACATCCCGTACGGGAAAAACAGATATACCGACAGGTCTACAGGAGACCTGCATAGCACCAGTGATCTGCTGATAGCCAGTGCAATGTTTTACAGCAGGCCTTGAAATTTCCCCAAGGGCCATCTTGCTGAGCAGGCTTGAAGCTTAGGCCGGATTTGTCATTGGCACTGGAGGAAAGACTGCTCAATAGCGGAGCGCAGTGAAAGCAAAGGAAGGAGTGAGTGCTGTGCTCTCTGTCTCACCCTAGAGTGCAGTACCCGGCTCTGTGAGTGAACAATGAAGTACTGCAATTTTTTTTATAGGGATGTGCGTGGGTGTGTGTGTGTGTGTCTACCTAATTTCAGCTCACTCTGGTCAGATGATCCTCTATGTCAGCCAGTGGTGGCTTCAGAGGAGAGAGCTGTTAACAGCATGCGTGCGTGTACATGTGTGTGTATGCATGTACGTGTGTGTGTATGTACATGTGTGTATCTGTACATGTGTCTGTGTGTATGTACATGTATGTGTGTGTGTGCGCGCGTGTATGTATGTACATGTGTCTGTGTATGTATGTACATGTGTGCCCATGTGTGTGCGCATGTACATGTGTGTGTATGTACGTACATGTGTATGTATGTACATGTGTCTGTGTATCTATGTACGTGTGTGTGTACATGTGTCTGTGTGCATGTATGTATGTATGTACGTACGTGTGTGTATGTACATGTGTCTGTGTATGTACGTACGTACGTACGTACGTACGTACGTACGTACATGTGTCTGTGTATGAATGTACATGTGTGTGTACACATGTGTCTCTGTGCGTGTGTGTACAGGTTTCTGTGTGTGTATATGTACATGTCTGTGTGTGTGTACAGGTTTCTCTGTGTGTGTTTGTTGGTAATTTTTAAGGCCTGGCTAGTAGCGGAGGACTTGAAATTTTAAGCCCTGCTTTACAGGCTCCTGCAACAAAAAATAAATACTCATTTCCTCACCTGCAAAAAAAAAGTAAAACATTTTTTTTTTTTTTTTTTTTAAGCAAAAGGTGAACTTATCCTTTAAGTATTTTAACCTGAAAATACCTTGCAGCTTCCCGTTTAAAACTCATCGTTCATGTTCTTAAATCTTCATGTCACATCCACAATATTGCTACATCAAACTGAAAGCACATACATAGCACTACTGCACAAAGTATTATGTACAAAACTGAGACAGCAGCAATATATTGGATCTTACCTATAAGCAACCATCTCACATTCTGGTGTTGGCCAGCCAAGTATGGCAGAATGCTGGAAAAACATAAAATCAAGAAGGCAGTAATTACGAAGCCTGAAGTTACACAATCTTTCGAATCTGAAGAGGCAAAAGCATGCCATTGCCAACTTCCGTCTTCAGCTGGAAAGTGCAGTCAAATGCTAACTATACCTAAAAATACGACTATCCCCAATCTGAGCCTATTCTAACTACCGCATAAAGGAAAGACGTGTATACTTACCTATTCTGAAGGCACTCTGATCCGGCTACATGATCAGCTCCCAGTGGCTGGCTTCAGGAGAGAGGAGGGACAGCAGACAATGGATGCCCCGTAGTAAACCTATGGGTAATGTAATGCCTAGGTAGTGATATCTGTTGTCAAAACTCTCTCCTCTCTACTGAAGTCAGCCACTGGGGAGATCCTGTGACTGGACCCGAGCACTCTCAGAATAGGTAAAGGTTTCTTCACAGTAAGAGCTGTGAAAATGTGGAATAGACTCCCTCAAGAGTTGGTTCTGGCCAGCTCAGTGGATTGCTTCAAAAAAGACCTGGATTCTTTCCTAGATACACAGAATATAACTGGATACTAACATTTATAGGTAAAGTTGATCCAGGGAATATCCCATTGCCTCTCGGGGGATCAGGAAGGAATTTTTTTCCCAGCAGGAGCAAATTGGATCATGCTTTGCTGGGGTTTTTTTTGCCTTCCTCTGGACCAACTGTGGCTATAGGATTATCACTTTTTTTTTTCTGTGGTTGAACTGGATGGACTTTTGTCTTTTTTCAGCCAGACTAACTATGTAACTATGTAGGTAAGTATATACATCTTTCCTTTACAGGATAGTTAATATAGGCTTAGAATGGGGGTGGGAGCAAGTTTAGGTATAGTTAGCATTTGACTGGAATTCCACTTTAAAAAGGACTTTGTCATGAGAGTAGTATGGGGGCCATTACAGCCTGACTTCAGAAAATGCTAGAAGCCTGGCTGCGTCTGAATTCAGTAAGTTTCTGGCACAGACTTGTAACAAGCATAGGCCAAAAAGGAATGTCAGGAAATTGTCAGAACTACTTCGTCTATGCTTGTTCCAGGGTCAGTGACAGCATTGACAGTGTGCACCTGGATTGATTCCTTTTTCAGATAAGTCTTTCATAACGTCCTAGTATGTGATACATACTAACACATTATGCCATTAACTTGCACGGGGGCCAGATTTTCTCCCAGGATTGACTACCGCTTTAAAACTGAATCCAAATAAACTGTCAAACACAGAAGAAATATATATAAAAAGGGAGCTGTCTTACCTGCCAAATCATATGTACCACACAGCAAAGTTTTCTGTGGCAGATCAAGAGACCTGATTTTTCTATGCTGCAGTTTAATGATACTTATAAGTCCCTGACCCACTTGCACTCGAACCCACTGTAGCTAAACAGTCAAAAGGAAAAGCAGCAGACTAATAATAATAAGCTCATCACTCTCGTCACTCTGCTCTCTTCTCCTATCAGTATATTCCTTGCAGTGTGGCAGCTTCTTACCCTATTCTGTGCTCCGCTGTGCAGGGACTGCAATAGACTGACACAGTCAAATGCATTTACTTACACTTTAATTTCACTTGCATATAACATAATAAAGGTAATTATGAATACAAAGCTGCATTAATTTGTTTCCTTTAGATCGGACTATATTTCAGACTTAATTAAATGGACTCCCATTGCCTACTTCATTCTGAAAATGCTAGTTGCTTGGTTGTCTGCCTTTAGTTCTAGGGCTTTTTCACACCATGGTGCAGAGACGTCAGTTTTTCTGCACGCGTGCTGCAAGGGTACAGCAGAATCAATTGTTCTCTATGTGTCCTGTTCACACAACACTAGTATCAAGTGCAGATTTTTTCTGTGCAGGGATCTGCAACGTGTATAAAACTCATTGAGGAGCACATGAAAACTGATGTAGACTGATGTCCCTGCAAGTGAAATCTGCATATCAGTTTCCATCAGTTTTTCTGCATGCATGGTGTAAACGAGCCCTTAGTGCCTGGAGTAAATAATCGAGCAGATAATACTATCCGCTACACAATGACACCATGGCCTGCATTTTATGACAAACTCACAAAATGCAGCAGAGAACTCTGTAATTGGAGGAGGGACCAGTCACATGACTGACAGGTCATTGTGACTGGGTTATTTTTTTTTTTCTTCACACAATTCATTCTAATAGTGTTAGCTTGCTTTGGAGTCCTGAGACCAGCAGAGCATTGAGCACTTTATAAACTGAGCCTGAAGCCTTCGTAGTCTACTGTGAAGTAGGACAGTAAGGTAAACATGATCATGTGTGATGTTCTACTCGGTCTACTTACCAGTTGCTCTAGCAGCGTTTCCCTTAAGCCTGTGCTGAGGGTCCAGGTCTCTTCTCCCCGGGATACTAGATGTGCAATGATTCCCGCTGCAAAATAACTGACCTCCACCTCTACACTGTGCAAAAGCTTGCTGATTTGATCAATGAAGTCCTTCCACATGAGCTCCGAGTGCAGCTCCTTCACCTCCGCTATATTATTCTATAAAAAAGGTACAAGGAGGGTTTGTAAGTTGAATAGAAAAAAAACACACACACTTAAAAGGGTTAGTTCCCCTTTACCAATAAACTGCCTATGCAGGAGTCTGTAGATAAAAACAAACTGTGCAGCTCTTACTGAAGTTGACGAATATCCTTGCTTTAGGTGTAGGCCATTTAAGTACCTCGTGAAGCCTGACTGGAATACTACCAAGACCTTGCTAAGTGAGGCCTAGTCATTTCTGGCACCTCCACCATCACAAGAGAGCTCAGAGCTACTACATTAGGGGAGAGAAAAAGAGCATGTGAGGGGGTCTGAATCAGAGAAAAAGGTTACTCCTGTGATGATTGGAGTGAACAGTAATGACTAGGTCTCGCTTAGCAGCGTCCTAGGAGTATTCCAGTCAGGATTCATGAGTTATGTAAATGGTCTACTCCTATAGCAAGGACATTATTCAGTCAGAGACACAGTTTGTTTTTATCCACAGACACCCCTTATCTGCATAGACAGTGGTTTGGTAAAAGGTGAACTATCCCTTTAAAAGACGAAAAGTAAACACACACACACACACACACACACACACACACACACACACACACACACACACACACACACACACACACACACACACACACACACACACACACACACACACACTCTCCAAAACTGGTTTAGAGGCACTCATGGGCCTTGCAATAAAAACACTGCTGTGTTTGATCTTCCTCCTCGCAAGACCCGCGAGGGCCTCAAAACCAGTTTTGAAGAATATATTTATTTATTACACACATACATAAATACACACGTTCATACATACCCCTGATCAGCCATAACATTACAACCACTCACCATAACCTGTCAAGGCATGGACTGAACTCTTAAGGTCTGAAAGACCCATATGCAGCCAACTGTGATGTGCTGTATGTCCTCATACCTTTCGGTTGGAACCAGCATTAATTTTTTTAGGAAATTTGAGCTACAGAAGCTCTTCTATTGGAAAAGCCACATGCATCAATGAGCCTTGGCTGCCCATGACTTTGACCACCGAAGAACGAGAGAGAGTGTGTGTGTGTGTCTGTGTGTGTCAGGCGGCGATTCTTCAAGCACTTCAGTAACCTCCATGCAGGTAGACAGCTCTACAGAGTGAGTATCTGCAGGAGCCTGGCATTGCACCTGCAATCCACTGCACATTTCTTTTACCTGCAAAATCATTTGCATTTATTATATTTTTACAAAAGGTGAACTTAATTATTTAAATAGTGGTATATGTTTTCTGTTCTATAGCATATTTCCTGAGGTAGGCATATCTTCATTAATTTTCTGACTAAAGTTCCACTTTGAAACAAAACCACTAAAAGGTTTTACATATAAAATTAAACAACATTGGAAGTCATTGCCTGCTCATTTACAGTTAATAAGTATTTCTACATTGCCCCAGGCCTTGAATGCATTTGCTTGATATCAGTGGAAACACAAGCCTAAACATTGCATACAAGCAGTGTTCTAACACGATTACCAGGAGTGCCAGCACACATGCAAGGAGCAGCTCCCTAGACTGGTTTAGACAAGGCACAAAATTACTGGAGCGGCAAAGCTCAGAAAACTGCCAAGACACAAACAACATGAAGCCATTGTCTCTTTCTTACCAGCAAACCCAGAACTTTCTGCTGGATGGACGACTCTGAAGGAAAAGTCTTAAGCAAAAAAGAAAAAAAAAAAAAGTAATTAAACTGTTGAGCATAAGCTTTAAAAACCAAAACATTTAACTTTTTTGTTTGCTCCCCCTTTTTGTCTTAAATTGTTCTGTGGTCCTAAATCACTTCATGCCGTGGGGTACCAACACTGCTCCTTCACAAATACAATACAATGAGTGTTGTCTCTGGCAGGATCGTCGGGTGAAAATAAAAGGGGTAAAAAGCCTGAGAAACGAAAACTGGTGCAGCCACCACGAACTGATAAGGTCCAAATGCATATTTTGTTATTTACATTTTAAATAAGAATCCCAGCCCAACAGTAAAGTGTTCCCCCCCCCCCCCCTGCTACTTATATTGCCCAAGCGGTGTAAATACAGAAGCATATACTTACCTTTTTTTCAGTCTGCTCTGGTCATGTAATCCTGTAGTTCTGGCTCCCATGTGTCACTCAGCAGCTGCTGTAGGGGAGATTAGGAAGTGCCGACAACCATTGAGCTATGGGAGCCTATGAGCGACATCACAGCTCCCGAGAATTCCCACCTGTTGTCGAGTGCTCCCTCCTATCCTCAGCACCTGAAACTCACTTACACAGGGGATCACAGGACTGGACTAAAAATAGGCAAGTATACATGAATGGGGGGAGGCAGACATTTTTAAGTCTAGTTAGTGTTAGGTTGAAATTGTAATTTAAGATATGCCCTGAAAGTTTTAATTATTTTGTGAGCAAAAAGCAATATTTGGGATAAAGTGAGAGGAGTCACGTGATTCTATATCTGGGGGAAAGTTTGCCCACAGAAGCAAAAAGGGATAAGACCAGAGTGACCTGAAGCTAACAAAGGTTTGGGGGATAAGGGCATGCATAGATCAGGGTGTACTGATCCAACAGAGCCACCAAAGCCATCCACTGCTATACCTGAAGACAACCCTATCCAGTTTATTGATGAACGTGGAGAAGAGATCCACATGTGGAATCCACCACTTGCAACACAAGTCCTGTACATCTCCAGATGCAGGGACCACTATCTTTGCTTTAGGTGCTGAAGGTTGGAATGTGAAGTTCTGCACAAGACAGTTCTCTCTCTTTTGCGGAGGCAAAAATTCTGGTTCCTCCGTGACAATATTGTACGCCATCACCGTAGAAATGTCCTACTGAAATGAGATCCAATGACTCTCTAGTAGGATGGTCCAAAGATGCAGCACAAAACTTCCTAAAGTTCCAGGATGTTGATGAGACTCCTCTGATAATCAAGAACCTTTACCAACAGAGTGCCCATGGCTCCTCTAAAGCCTGGACAGGCTGGCACTCATTGTGAGGGTCCTCTAAAAAGATAGGTAGGAAAGACTTCTGACATCAGAGCCAGATTGCAAAGCCACCAAGCCAGGGACAACCTGGTCGTCAGTGACAAATAAAAATCAGTCTGTCCAGGGAGAGCTGCAAGACAAGCGGCTGAAAGACAGAAGCACATACTGGTAGTGCAGGGGCTCCTAAGCAAAGCATAGGGAACGCTGATACACTGGAAAGATGGGGACATAAAGGCAAGCACCCTTGATGTCCACAGAAGCCAGAAAGACTCCCCATTGAAGAAAGCCGATAACAGATTTGTAAGATTCCATGCAGAAAAGATTCAAAGCTTTGCGACTCAAGATGGGTGGATACACCCTTGGGTTTTGGAATGGTTAACAGGCTAGAAAAACTGTTCTGCCACAGGAACCAAAGAAATGACACCTCAATGCAAAAGACCCAAGTGGACTTGATGGAGATTTGATAATTTGTGTGGCAATACAGGAAACTTGGCCAAAAGAAACCAAGGTGGCAGGGAATGAGACTCTAGTTTGTAGCCTTTGGATCAAAGCATCTGCAAAGGTTAGCAAATGTCCAAGCACTCTAGAAATCGGAAGCAGACCTTTATGCAGAGAAAAACTTGTCTGGAGGACTTGGCAGACTGAGTGCCAGACCCTGCATGTGGTCTGGAAGCCAAGCTTGGAGGGAGGGGCTCTCAATGTGGAAGGCGGGGGAGTGGAGAAATGAAAGAATTTCTTAACAGAGAGAGGCTTCTGCCACTGAGGAATATGGATGCTCTTGCCATCAGTAGCATACTTTATAATGTTGTCAAGAGGTGGTCAAAGATGTTGTCACTTGAAGGACGCGTGGATCAGATTTGTATTTTTTATACATGGGTTCCATAGTCCAAGACATTAGCCAAAGTGCCCTATGCATATGTGACGTCGTGAGACACGTGCAAAAGATGAGACCAGAGGCTTCCAGCAAACAGTGACAAGCAAAGTTTAATAGTACAGCTATGTGCTTTACATGTTCCAAAGGCAAGGGATCAGCCACAGTAGTGATTACACCTCTTAAGGAATCTTGAGCAATCAAGACAAGGTTTGACAAAAGAAAAGTCACGTCGTAGATTGGGTGAAGGGCAGAACCAAACAGGGAGACCTGAGCTCTAGCAAAGGGCTTTCAACCACTTATCAGTTAGGTCCTTTTGGTATCCACAGTGGGAATGGACCACTTCTGTACAAAATAAGTCACCAAATGGATACAAGGCTAAAAAAGTGCTTGGATGGAGCAAAAAACTTATCAGGATACTTCCAATTTCCATAAATTAACAATTCAAAAAGTGGGTGCAACGAGAAAGTCTTTGCTACCTGAGGAGATTTCAATGTCTCAAGGCTGGAGACAACATGAGTAGAATCAACATGCTGATCCTCTAGTTTCAGAGTAGTGTGCACTGCATCAATAAGAGACACAAAGGTCACTTTTAAATTGGGAGTAATAGCAAAGGACTGACTCCTCAGGGGTAAGCTCATCAGTCATGGACTGGAGCATCTCATACAGAGTTTACGTGACCACCAGTTTAGAAGCCACCAAGATTGCAGGAATCAGATATAGGAGAGGGCACACAAGTATGCAAATGGTGATTTGGGCCAAAAAGTTTTGAAAGAGGTAAAAAGGACTCTGAGGATGGATTAGAGTCCAAGACCAGAGGGCAACATGACTCTAGGTTGTAGATGCCAGCACAGTTAGTAAGTGTGCTGCAGGCAGCCCTGGAGCCAATAACAGAAAGTAATCTGAAGGCTCTGGATACAGCAAGTTTAACGCCCCCTTCCCCCCCATCATGGTAAGAGGCAAGGTCTCAAATACTCATTAAACCCAGACAGCTGGTAGCAGGCAAGGATGGCTAGAAATGACCAAAGTCTCTGAAGGCAGGCAGCAGGAATGGAGTTCAATTCTTGCAAGTAGGAGGAGCAGTTGGGAGGTGCTTTCCTGACTGCATGAAAGGAAAGAGCACAGTCTGCATGCAACACTCCACGCAGCAAATGACATCAGCGCTCAGTCCCTTGGTGTTCACTTCTTCCATAGAGAAAAACAAAAAACAAAAGAAAAACACAGAAATAGGGAAAAAAGGCATCTGGTGATCTGTTTAAATGAGGTAGTTTCCAGGGCTTAGTCAGATTGGCCCACTAAGCGAGTCTTCACAACCAAGGCAAGTGCTGGGGAAAAGCCATTATGGACCTAGAGAGCGCTCTGCAGCTAACTTTTATTACAGCAGAATCTAGAAAAAGACCCAAGAGGAGCCAATGCTGGAAGGTCAATGCAATGTCCAGTCCAGTGGGGTCCAAACACTATCAAAAGCCAGGCTGAGGATGACCAGGCCAGATAGCTGAAATTAAAGAGACAACATTCCAGTGGATGTGGAGAAGAGTCTTGACTGAAGAAAAAAAAAAAATATGCAAGAAGGAATAAAAAGGCGCTAGCAAAAGAAATGTTAAGAGAAAAAAAACTCTTTTTTGAGAGCAAGCAACTATACACATCTGCTTGTTCTCAATCAGCAGGGGTCCCCCCCCCCCCCACTGACAATCAGGAACTAGTCTAATGATCAGAAAATAATGCAGGCAGGAGACTTATTTGCAGAGCCATCCATTAATAAATGTAACGGTCAGAATCAATTTGAAAATAAAATATATATACATTTTTTTCATACATTTTTGGGCAAAAATTATTGAAGCATGCAAATTAGTCGCATTGCTTAGTTACCAAACACATGTGAAGGGTTGATTTTGCATATACACTTCTGAAAGGTTTGTTAAAAGGTGAAGTTATTCTTTACCTCTAGGACCTTCATGAAGAGCTCCAGTCCCTGGTTCTCTATAAAGTGGCGGCATGTAGTTGGAGATTCATCTGTCAGGTTCCACAAGGCACTGAGGGTGAACTTTAAAGTGGTGTCCACCAAGCTCTGGCTGGTCTTCTGTCGCACTATTTGCAAAAGTTGCTGAATGCAAAAAGGGCATAAAAATGATTTTAAGCAATACAAATTTCAAGGTTTTCACACACATGAATGGTCTAAGACAGGGGTCTCCAAACTATGGCCCTCCAGGTGTTGAGGAACTGCAAGTCCCATGAGGCCTTGCAAGACTCAGACAGCCACATGCTAGACTCCCAGAGGCATGATGGGACTTGTAGTACTTCAACAGCTGGAGGGACATAGTTTGGAGACCCCTGGTATAGGAGGACAAGCTTCCAAACAGTGAAATACATACCCTTACGATGAAAAGCTCTGCTCCTAGCTGAGCTGTCTGTTCAGTTGAGAGCTGCCAAAGAAGCACATTGGATTCTAAGCACATAATCAAAAAACCTTATTCGCTTTAAGAAAAAAAAAAAAAAAAGAAGAATTAAAGCTGACTTTTAATCAGCTCCAAATTGTATTTTTGCTGCCCCCCCACCAGCCTGCTAATGAAACTTTTGAATAAAACTTTTCCATTTTCATTAGATCCCTTATTTCCGATACAGTGATGTCATCACTGAGTTTCTGCAATGCAGATAGATCATGGCTGGTGGGAGGAGTTAGCAAGATGGTATACATACACTTCTGAAAACATCATAGGACCCTGCCCTATTCTCCTCTCAAGAGCCTACAGCCCCGATGCAGACAAGAGGCTGGCACTTAGTTGGAGTTATGCGAATATTTATTTCAGGTACTTATATAGCGCCATCAATTTATGCAGCGCTTTACTTACACACACACACACGTCCCTAACCCTCAAGGGGCGTACAATCCAAGGTCCCTAACTCACATTCATACATACACATATTAGGGCCAATTTAGACAGGATCCAATTAACCTATCAGCATGTCTTTGGAGGGTGGGAGGAAACTGGAGTACCCAGAGGAAACCCACGCAGGCACAGGGAGAACATGCAAACTCCAGGCAGGTGGTGCCGTGGCTGGGATTTGAACCAACGACCCTAGTACTGCCAGGCGGAAGTGTTAACCATTTAGCCACTGTGCTGAAGAAAATACCTTTATTAGAGGATGTCGGTCTGGAGGAGTGGGGGTTTCTAGACAGGCTGTATTTGCAGACTGCCCTAGGTAATGCCATCACATGATGAGGAGCCTCCATGACTGAAAGAACTAAAATCCAATTAGTTAAAAGGGGAGGGTCAGGGACAGTCAGGCTGGGGTGGAAATCCTCTCAGCCAGGGAAAGAGGCAGGCTCTATCTGACCTAATGCACATTGTGAAAAGCTCAGAGTGTATTGTGACATCAGACTAAGCAGTTACAGTAGAGAAGAGCCTGTACAACTGTGCAAAGTTCAGCTTTGAAACAAAGCCCTGGCTGCCATCACTGTAATGCTGGGGTCCAGGGTTCAGCTTCCTGTAGGGACTCTCTGTATGGACCTTGGACACACACACACAAGGACCCGGTTCACACTAATGCGAATTCCATGTGGATTAGATCCGATCCAAAAGGCATAGAATCCTGTGTCATCTGAAAAAACATAGTTTGCTATGAAAGCGCCCTGTGCAAGTTTATTTCGGGTTTGGTGCAAATTTTATCTTCAGCTATGCCAAATTCCCTCAGAAATCAAATTAATTTGCATTAGAATCACACCTGTCACAACAGAAATCACACTGTAAAATGCATGAGATTCGCACCCCATCAGTGTGAACCAAGACTAAATAAATTTTTATTGAAAAGTCATACAGCTCCAGTGTTCTAACACGGATAAAACAATCAGTACCCACGCAATGGAATATGAACTTAAGGCATATACAATTTGTTAAATGTACATCATGATATCTGGTTACATGGTTAACAGAATTTATAAAACAAAAAAACAAAAAACAAAACACAAACACACACACACACACACACACTTGACAAACCTTTGCAGCGAGAATAGAGATAATGGCTACTGCCATCCTTTGCATGTTTTGGTCTTCATGATTACACAACCACTGCATTACAAGCTTTGCTGCATCAAATCTGGAAGAGAAGTGTACAAAATGACTGTTTACCATCACAAGGACTGACTGTTTATTAAAAATTATACCTACCATCACAACTTAGGTTGGCGATGCAGGGATCAATCGAGTTTCAATCAATGTATGGCGACTGTGATTGAACAGAAGTCGACCAACTGATCGACTTCTGTGCAACAGTCCAGCTGGAAATTTAATGCTCGATCAATGCTGCAGGCTATAGACTCCACTGTGTATCAGTGTATTCTGATGGCGGGGAAGTCTCCCTGCAGTCAGAATACAAAGACACAGCAGGGAGAATTTCCTCCATGCCCCTTGAAAGTGTGGATGGGGAAACCAGGTCATTTTTTTTTCAACCCACTGGTTGAACAAAAAAAAAAAAAAAAAAAAAAAAAAAAAAGGTACTGATCTATGGCTGGCCTTAAAGGACTGTACTAAGCCAGCCCCCCTTAACACGCACAGTTACTTTTTCACAAACACAGAGTAAAGAATTCCCAGAGCACCATGGTTTACACAAAGAGCAAATCTGCCTGCTTTAAAGCTTTGTTTGTCCGAGTATAACTTTGAACAAAGTGATTTGATGAGGCACTGGCATGTGTCATTTATTTCTGAGTTCATTTATAACCGCAAAGAAAAAAAAAATTATGAAATACCTGTTGAATGGGACATCTTGCAAGATTCTATCACTGCAAAGGGACAGGAGACAGTTTTTCTGCAACTGAAACACAAAAAGGGTAATCATGTGACTATCATAATTTTAAAGACTAAGTTCACCTTTTTCAGAAAATAGCCTATCCAATGAAGGGGTCGAGTAGATATTAAAAATCTGTGCAGCTTTGTAAAATGATCACGGACTTCATTGTTTTACCTGTAGGCCATTTGGACCCCCTCAGAAGCCCGGCTAAAAAAATAAAAACTTGCTAGCCACCCCCATGACCTGCCTTGTTGCTACCACATGAAGTGTTGGATGCTCACTCCCAGCATTGCAGGAATGGAAACCCACAATTTTCGCATTCTACCAAGGACGTAGGGAGTTGCCAACTAGGAAGAGTTTTTTTTTTAGCTAGGCCTCTGAAAGGAGACAAATGACCTACAGGTAAAACAATAAAAATTGATCATCATTTTACAAAGCTGCACATATTTTTTTAATATCTATTGGGGCCCCTTGGCTGCATAAGCGGTTTTCTGGAAAAGGTGAACTTAGGCTTTTCACTGTCAAGGATATGCACAAACTAACAGTTTGCTCACAAACCGCTCCCATGTGCAGGAAGCCGCAGGCTTAAAAGCTTACAGATGTACTATCAGCAGATACCAGGGATAACGCCCGAGCCAGATAGTTATGGTTATACTGGGAAACAGGTCTATGTCTGAACAACGTGTGTGTGTGTGTGTACATACACACATACATACACACACACATTATTATTATTATACAGGATTTATATAGCGCCAACAGTTTGCGCAGCGCTTTACAATATAACGGGAGACAATACAGCAACAATACAGTTCAATACAAAAAGGGCTAGGAGGGCCCTGCTCCTTAGAGCTTACAATCTAAGAGCATATATATATATATATATATATATATATATATATATATATATATATATATATATCTCTCTATCTATCTATACGGTTTATGTATGTATATATGCTTGAACTGTATTGTTGCTGTATTGTCTCCGGTTATATTGTATAGTGCTGCGTAAACTGTTGGCGCTATATAAATCCTGTATAATAATAAGTGTATAATATATATATATATATACACACACACACACACACACCTCGATGATTTACGAATTTTATTTTTTCTGCGGGTACTTTTCGTATTGCGAAAATTCGTAAACCAAAAGGCGGTTTCCCATAGGAATGCACTGGAAACTAATTAATCTGTTCAGGTCAGATAAAAGGCTACTCTTAAGAGCTGTAGTTCCTAAACCCTTCCTCCAATTTGGATGTACATACCCTTAAATTAAGCCTGAGAGTGTGTACTTTCAGCCGATATCCATTCTAGAATTAAAACTTGAATATGTTTTGGTAAAATACTTGAAAAAACTAAAATTGTGCCTGTGTCCAAATATATGGACCTAACTGTGTACACACACACACACACACACACACACACACCAGTTTACTACTCCACTTCTCTCTACAAGGCGATCAGTTTGCTCAGATTAAGACCCGGATCACACGGATGAGATGCGGGAAAAGCAGCGAACCCTGTGTGTTTCCTGCACAGCATTGCAATCGCATAGCGTCCATGCAATCAGCTGCAGGTTTGAATGTTAAATTAACGACAACCCAAAATGTATGGGTCAAATTGCACAGCACCGACATCGTGTGTGATGTGCACAGGAATGCGGTGTCCCACACTGCACAAGTGTGAAGTGGAAGCACTCTGAGGAGAGGTTTACTATAACTGGTGCACACAGAATCTGGTCCATCTGTGCAAAGTAATCAGCATCCAACTTCAGCTTGTTTAAACTTTGACATTAAAACCTGTAAGATGGTTGGTTTCTATGCAGAGATGCACCAGTTTTAGTATATTTCCTTCTCTGTGTGATTGATCTTCTAAAAGTCACATTACAAACAAATGCTAAAAAACAACTCAAATGTCAGCAAGTGAAATAAATATCCCATAGAAAAAAAAAAAAAAGTGAAATTGGTAAGCTGGTGCAGATGACTAGGAGATATATAACTATTGCAGCATTGCATACAATGTTGTATTGTCTATTCAAGTCAGAGGTGCTGAGGCAAGGATTTTGGGTAGATATGTGTGCAAGTGTCATATGTATGAATGGACTCTTTTCCAGAACAGAAATTTCAAATACAGTTGTGTTCAAAATAATAGCAGTCAGACATCACTAACCTGATCAATCACTGTTTTTGGTAGAAATGATATTTCTACATGGCAAATAATTTACTAGCAGGTATAGTAGAGTAATAGAAATCCAACAGACCCAACAGTCATGACATGCATGCTGCTGATTCTGTGTAATTGAATCACTCATTGAAAGGGGCATGTTCAAAATAATAGCAGTGTGGAGTTCTATTAGTGAGGTCATTCATTCTTTGAAAAACAGGTGGCAATTTTTGCCCTTATTTAAGGAAGGAAGGCAGCAAATGTTGTAGATGCTGGTTACAGTGCATTTCTCTCTGAAATTCTGAGGAAAATGGGTTGTTCCAGACATTGTTCAGAAGAACAGCGCACCTTGATTAAAAAGTTGATTGGAGAGGGGAAAACATAAAGAAGTGCAGAAAATGATAGGCTGCTCCGCTAAAATGATCGCAAATGCTTTAAAATGGCAACCAAAACCTGACAGACGTGGAAGAAAGCATTCGAATGGATAGAAGAATAGCCAAAATGGCAAGGACTTAGCCAACAATCAGCTCCAAGAAGATCAAAGAAGGTGTAAAGTTCCCTGTGAGTACTGTTACAATTAGAAGATGCCTATGTGAAGCCAAGCTATCTGCAAGAAACCCTTACAAAGTCCCACTGTTGAAAAAAAGACATGAAGAGGTTACAATTTGCCAAAGAGCACATTGACTGGCCTAAAGAGAAATGGCGCAACATTTTGTGGACTGATGAAAGTAAGATTGTTCTTTTTGGGTCTAGTGGCCGGAGACAGTTTGTCAGACGACCCCCAAACACTGAATTCAAGCCACAGTACACTGTGATGACAGTGAAGCATGGTTGCGCAAGCATCATGATATGGGGATGTTTCTCATACTACGGTGTTGGGCCTATTTATCGCATACCAGGGATCATGGATCAGTTTGAATACATCAGAATACTTGAAGAGGTCATGCTGCCTTATGCTGAAGAGGAAATGCCCTTGAAATGGGTGTTCCAACAAGACAACGACCCCAAACACACGAGGAAACATGCAACATCTTGGTTCCAGACCAACAAGATTGATGTTATGGAGTGGCCAGCCCAATCCCCAGATCTTAATCCAATAGAAAACTTGTGGGGTGACATCAAAAATTGTAGTTTCTGAGGCAAAACCAAGAAATAGAGAAGAACTGTGGAATGTGGTCCAATCATCCTGGGCTGGAATACCTGATCACAGGAGCCAGAAGTTGGGTGACTCCATGCAACACAGATGTACAGCAGTTCTCAGAAACATTCCTTATACAATGAAATATTCATTAAGTGATTCAAAGGAAAGCAAAATCTTCAAACATTTTTCAGTTTATATAGTGAATGTTTTGAGTTTGTAAAGAAAAATACAAACACTGCTATGTTTTTGAACAGTCTAATATTCACATTTCTTCAATTTTTTTAGAGGAACAACACAAATTTGATATATTTTTCTTCATGTTTTGATTTGGAATAGAATGTGTAGTGTTCCCAATGCATTTGTGTGTATGGAAATAAAAGCTATTAGAAGGATTTTGAGCTTTATTCACTTTGTTCAACACACTGCTATTATTTTGAACACAACTGTATGGGTTGTTTTACAAGGTGAAGGTTTACATATACTTTAATCTTTGACAATAAAACCTGGAAGCTGATATATTTCTACTGGCAAACATTAAAAACAAAAAAAACCAAACAACTTGCTTTTAAACCAGAAAAAGACAACCCCCCCCAAAAAAACAAAAACAAAACAAAAAAAAAACAAAAAAAAAAAAAAACCACACAACTTGCTTAAAATTTGTAGTGCATACTATGTTCCTCCTAGAAAATGCTCAGCCCTGTGAATGATATAGGTGTACATGGTCCTACCTGCTGGTGATTTGGAAAATGTTTCATGGCTTCTAGAAGTAAGTGAGTCACATCTGCCAGGAGTTTTACAGGCATCCCTGCTGCCAGGTCCTGCTTGGTCAGGTTGAAAACACATGCGCTGGCCGCTAGTTGTACAGGTAGGTTTGTTGGATGGTTTCTCATGCCTACCACAACTAACTGGAAAAAAAAGCAAATGCCATATACACATATTACATAGAGGGAAAAAAAAAAACACCATCTGATTTTACAAGCTGTCAGGAGCCATTTATTACCTTTAGCATCTCTGGGTTGGCTTTATCCATAACATGCGTCAAGCTGAACAGATGAAAGAGAGCCTCCCGCACAAAGAAGGAGCGCTCACTGTAGCGGCGCAGCGCCTCAGCAATCTGTGTCTGATTTGCTTCTCCAGACACCTTTGTAAAACATACAAAAAGAAAAAAAATAATCAAACAGAAAATCATACAGGAAAAAAAAAAAATATTGGAAGCATCAGTAAAGGCTGTCTTTGCACATTCTATGTGTGTGCATTTTCCAGCATTTTTTGCTGTAGTGGACAGGTGTACCATCTCAATAACTTCTGAACTATTTCCTGCCACGAAACAGCAACGCACAGCACAAGTGTGAATTTGCATTATTAGGCCTCGTTCACACAGGTGCACTTCAGTGTATGCTCATGTGAGAGCCGTGCTTGCCCACAAGGGGATGCAGTCTCATGCATGTCATGTGGGATGCAGCGGTTACATGGACACAGCCACTGCTCCCAATTTGCCAGCTGTGTGAGTATGTGCACTCAGGGAGCCACATCCATACTTAGGCTAGGTTCACACCTATACAGTTTGCATTTTATTTGTTCCTGTAGTGCGATTTAAGTTTTTGCACGTGTTTTTGCCGCATTTGTTTTTTTTTATTGTTGCTAGACAGATTAACACACAAAATACATCAAAAACATGTAACAAAGATGCACTACATGCGTTTCTGCAGCATCTCCATTGAAGTCTATAGAACCAAAAATGCAACTTTTTGCGTTTAAAAGTCCCTGACCCTTTTCAAAAAAGCACCAGATGAAAACGCGGAGATGTGAAAGTGTCCCATAGGAAATCATGTTAAAATGGACTGTAGTGCGTTTCTGCAAAACACTGCGGAAAATGCTTAGGTATGAACCTAGACATTCTGTATATCAGATTGGAAGCAGAGGCTGTTTCCATGAAGCCGCTGTGTCCCAAATGACAAGAATGGGACTGCATGCACAGGGATGCATAGAACTCCTGATAATCAGGGTACTGATCATTAGTGCTGCCTGTCAGTCCCCTTCAGTGCCGCCTTATTAGTGAGCCTCACCAGTGCCTCTTCATCAGTGCAGCTTATAAGTGTCCATCAGTGCCGTCTCATCAGCGCAGTGCACATCAGTGAAGAAGAAAAAATTACTTATTTGCAAAATTTTATAACAGAAATTAAGAAAAAGGCTTTTTTTTCAACATTTTTTGGTTTGTTTTAAAAAAAAAAAAAACACAGTGGTGATTAAATACCACCAAAAGAAAGTGCTGTTTCAAATAAAAAGATAAAAATTTCATTTGGGTACCGTGTTGCATGACCCCTCAATTGTCATTCAAAGTGTGAAAGCACTGAAAGCTAAAAATTGGCCTGGACAGGAAGGGGGTGAAAGTGCCCTGTAGGCAAGTGGTTAAAGAGCAAAGTCCATGAGGTGGCATGCACCTTACTGTCCTTATTACCTAGTAATACAGCACATTGTACAGTGGCTTCCTTCCTGGAGTTCCGCTTTAACCATCCTACACGGGCAAATCACAGGCTTATTTAAGGCAGAGTTAAAATGCTTGTCAAACAATACCCACATTCACAGGGTCTGCTGGAATCAAAAAGCCAACCACACTCCTTTTGCGGTGTACCAGTAGTAAAAAATAAATTTTGAGTCACTTCTAGTCAAGCTAAATACATATTGCTGACATTTGTAATTGCAGATTAATACACAGATTTGCTCAATTGTTTTTTTATTTGGCTAAATATATTGTGGCAGACTTGTCTTACCTGCAAAGATATATACAAGTCATGAAGCTCAGCAACCAACATTTCACTGGGCCAATCAGATTTGTCACTAGGGAAGGGGGGGGGGTCCAAAGTCTTGTGTAAGCCAGAGACAGCCAGCTTACCCATGGTTGCTCTCAGTGGCTGAAAAGAACGGTGAGGAGGTGAAAGGAAGGCAAGCATGTCACTGGGAACGGCAGCAATAAAAGTTAACCTGTTGCTTTGCATGGTAGTAGATCATCGACTCAAGAGATGGGGGGAGGGTTGTAGAAGTAATATTATGCCATGACATGCTGCTGCTAGACTCATACACCTTACCAACCAATCAGTGACTGCTGCCCCTCTCTGCCAATCCATTCATTGGCTTCCACTAACCCAACGTATAAAATTCAAAATACGAACTACAGCTCACAAAGTCATCCACAACACTGCCCCTAGCTACATCGCCAACCTCATCTGCAGATATCGGCCAAAATCACCCACTCCACTCCACCCAAGACATCTTCCCCTCTAGCTCCCTCATCACCTCCTCCCACGCTTGCCTCCAGGACTTCTCCAGAGCCTCTCCCATCCTCAGGAACTCTCTACCACAGTATGTCCTGTCAGCCCCCACCCTGTCTGCCTTTAGGCGATTTTTGAAAACTCATTTATTCGGGGAAGCCTACCCCACCTCCACCTAAGAACTGTACTTGAATCATCTTCACCAGATCATCCCCCTCAGCTATCACCGTTTGTATCACCTCCCCTTTCCTTTAGATTGTAAGCTCCACGAGCAGGGACCTCCTATTCCTTCTGTACTGAAATGTATTGTAATTGTACTGTCTCCCTTATATTGTAAAGAGCTGTACAAACTGTTGGCGCTATATAAATCCTGTATATTATTAATAATAATAATGTGATGGATTCCCTGGATTTGGGTTCTCAGGATACTGCAGACTTTAAGGGTTGGAAGAACAAAGCAATCATGTCAGTAAAATAAAATTGGACAAAACGTCTTCCCTGAAAAAAAAATAAAATAAATAATACTTACGTCTCCCACTGCCTGTAAACAAAAATGATCTTACTGTAAAAGAACAAAATACAGAAATGTCAGAAGCAGACATATGGCATTCGCACCTTCACATTTCCATCTCCAGAAAGAAGCTCAGAGTACCCAGCCTCAGTGGCCAAGAGACCAACAAACTGGATCTGAGGGCGCTGCGTGAGAAAAGCCTCCACTGCCTTATCCGTAACATGCTTCCTTCCAGAGATGTCCAATGAAACCAGGTTGAGTAGAATATCGTTCTGCTCTAGCAGGCGACAAGCTATGTCTGACGTGAACTGCTTGTCATCAGATATATCTAAATGGTTAAGATGCTTCAGCTCCTTGATTACTTCTAGGATTTGCGTGGTTGTCATTTTTAAACACTTCAAGTGGTGCATTGTGAGGGATTTCAATCTGTCTTTGCAACCCAGAAGGGCAGTAATGTCAGTCACTGAGGTGTTGGAGATATCCAGACTTTCCAACCTGGGAAGTGAGGCAACATCCGCCAGGTCTTCGTTATAAAACCGAACATTGGTGATGCTCAGGGCCCGAAGTCCAGACAGGCGGCTAAAGCATTGTTCATATGGATCCTCCAATGATAAAGTAAGAGAGTTCAGGACTAGACATTGGAGGTTTTCCCGGATCCATTTACTACTACTGAGCCCACTGATGATGTCAGTAATGGTTATGTCTGCATTGACCCCAGTTGCATCTAGCTCCACCAACTTGTGGTGGCAAAACGCCCTACGAAAGGCTACAGCAGATATCTTCGCCTTGCGGATGCAGGCACGCTTCAGCCTTAACTGATTTCCGCGGAAAATTCCTACAGACACTTCATTTAGTTTTCCTAAAATTGAAAAAACAGCAACACGTTTATAAAGACATAAAGCACCAGCAATTTATAATTCCTTATTATTCTGGAAATAAAATAAAAGGGAAGCCATCATTTTAACCTAAATAATCAACTTGTAATTATGTGCCCCATCTGCTTTAACTGGGGAGTTTAAAATACTGGTGCATGTTATTCAATACCTGTGAAGGTAGAGTGTGCCAGGATCTTACAATAAGGAAGGGGGGGGGGCACAAAGAGGAACCAGGTTGCAACACACTAAGGGGTATATTTACTAAAGTGGTCATAAACCTCTGAAATGAAAAATGAACAAAGTACATCCTTCTATAGTGTGTACTAAAATAGTGTGTGATTTTTTGGCTACAGTCTCTTTTGCTATCTGCAAAAGTCACTTCTGACAGGTTACACCAGGAAGGGAGGGATGGCTCCAGCACACTGCCTGCGATTGACAGCCTCAGCTGTGCAGGTTTCCTTATGAGAGTGTGTAGACTGGGGGGGGGGGGGGGGGGTCCATTCACTCCATTCGGGTCTCGGAGTAAACCTAAGTAAAACTTTACCACTTTTAACCCCTATAGAGAAGAGATGGCTGCAAATAAATGGTTACAAATTATGTAGATAGATTTGTTTAATCTCTAAGTATCACCTGAGGCTTGTCACGTCATTGGGTATATCTAAGGGTTTACAACCACTTTAATGTTTTCACCCAAGATTCACACATAATGGACTGAAATTGGATATAAATAGTCCTTACAGGCCACAAATGTAAAGGATTACCAAGCAAAATAGTAGTTGCCAAAGGAGGTGACACAATCAAACTCATACACAGGAGAATTGATTTAAGCACTTCTTTTCTAATACCCTTTACATAAGAACACGGTTTTGCTTGAAAAATACCCACAGATGTCTGGCTTTTTGGAAATGGACTTGACTAGCTAAAGATCTCCATTCAACACTCTAATAAAACAAATACTTCTACACCTTTGTAAATGGAGACCCCAGTCATTGCCCTGTATCAAGAGAACAGTTGGTTATTGGCTAAACCTAATCAAAGCTGTGCCCAGGGCTTTTGTCCCTTTATGTCAGACTTTCTCAACCTTTTTAACATGGAGGAACCCTTGAAATGAATTTCTGGTCTCAGGGAACCCTTGTTAATAATTACTATATCTACAACTCGTGAAACATTACTGTGATGGTCAGTAGGAAGAGTGCTTCTTAGATTTGTGATCAATAAGGGGAAAAAAAGCGCGCCCCCTACCCGGAGATGCAAAATCATATACACACAAATTTTATATATATATATATATATATACATATTTTGCAAGTTCTCCCACTTAGAAATCATGGAGGGGTCTGAAATTCACATTGTAGATGCATTCCCACTCAGAGACAGAATTTAAAAAAAAAAAAATTCAGGAAATTACATTGTATGATTTTTAAAGAATTTATTTGTCTTGCACTGCTGAACATAAGTATTTGAACACCTAAGAAACAGCAAGAATTCTGGCTCTCAAAGACCTGTTACTGTGCCTTTAAAAAGTCCACCTCTACTCCACTCATTAATCTAACTTAGTAGCCCCTGTCTGAGCTCTTTAAAGACACCTGTCCACCCCACAGTCAGTCAGACGCCAACTACTACCATGGGCAAGACCAAAGAGCTGGCAAAAGACACCAGAGACAAAATTGTGGCCCTCCACAAGGCTGGAAAGGGCTACGGGGCAATTGCCAAGCAGCTTGGTGAAAATAGATCAACTGTTGGAGCAATTGTTAGAAAATGGAAGAGGCTAAAGATGACTGTCAGTCACCCTCGGACTGGGGCTCCATGCAAGACCTCACCTCGTGGGGTATCACGGATGATAAGAAAGGTGAGGAATCAAGGGATGAGCTGGTCAATGACATGAAGAGAGCTGGGACCACAGTTTCAAAGGTCACTGTCGGTAGAACAGTACGCCATAATGGTTTCAAATCATGCATTGCACGGTAGGTTCCCCTGCTTAAGTCATCACATGTCCAGGCCCATCTGAAGTTTGCCAATGACCATCTGGATGATCCAGAGGAGGCATGGGAGAGAGTCATGTGGTCAGATGAGACCAAAGTAGAACTTTTTGGTCTAAACTTCACTCGTCGTGTTTGGAGGAAAAAGAAGGATGAGTTGCATCCCAAGAACATCATCCCTACTGTGAAGCATGGGGGTGGTAACATCATGCTTTGGGGGTGCTTTTCTGCAAAGGGGACAGGATGACTGCACTGTATTAAGGATGAGGATGAATGGGGCCAATTATTGTGAGATTTCGAGCAACAACCTCCTTCCCTCAGTCAGAGCATTGAAGATGGGTCGTGGCTGGGTCTTCCAACATGACAACGACCCGAAGCACACAGCCAGGATAACCAAGGAGTGGCTCCGTAAGAAGCATATCAAGGTTCTGGAGTGGCCTAGCCAGTCTCCAGACCTAAATCCAACAGAACATCTTTGGAGGGAGCTGAAACTCCGTGTTGCTCAGCGACAGCCCCGAAACCTGACAGATCTAGAGGAGATCTTTGTGGAGGAGTGGGCCAAAATCCCTGTTGCAGTGTGTGCAAACCTGGTCAAGAACTACAGGAAACGTTTGACCTCTGTAATTGCAAACAAAGGCTTACAATGTGATTTCCTGAATTTTTTTTTTTAAAGTCCGTCTCTCAGAGTGGGAATGCACCTACAGTGGGAGAACTTGCAAAATCGCAGGGTGTTCAAATACTTCTGTTCCATATATATATATACATACATACATACACACACACACACACACACACACACACATATATACACACACACACACACACACACGTGATTTTGATCAGCCCTGCCACCCTGTAGCAGTAGTTTTGCTATTGGGCGGCCAGGAAGCCGTTAAAACAGATCAGCAGTAATTACAATATTATTATAAAAAGAAACAAAAAAAACCCACAGAAAAAAAAAACTTACTTTGAATTGCCATAGTTTGTAAAAGCCGATCGGCGACTTCCTGTGGAAACACTGCAGCATCTTGTAAACAGAACGTTCCATCTGGTCTCTCCTTGCAAAACTTTTCTAAGTTGGAGCTCAAATAGTGCAGAGTTATATCAACTAATGAACTGGGAGAAGCTTCCTCCTAGGAGAAGAATATATGTAGAGAAATATTACAGTGCTTTTCCATAAAAATTTGATGCAACCTTTTAAAAAGAAAACATTGTAAAAATGATAAAACTATTCACAAAGTGGTTGGACAGCCTGGAGCATGGGTGAACTAACAACAACTGAATTAGTCTTTACATAATTATATTTACAATGTTTTTAAATATGAACTCCAGGAATTATATTTTTACATTTAAAATGCACTGTGCTACAAAAAGTTGGTGCTGGTCTCTTCCAGGTGCTGCTTAAGCGACTTGCCTTCAGTATATTGTTGCTTACTTAGCTCCTCCACCAGAATGGCTTGTTTTTTTTTCCAATAAATAAAAGACATTATCTGATAGGATGAAGTAGATATCGTCACATCCACTGCTGGAGTTCAGCTTTAAGGCTTTGTTCCTCAAGAAATGTACAAAACACAGCTTAAAGTGACTGTCACTATAGGGACAAAACAAAAACAAAGCCACCCTGTGTATACTTACCTTTCCAGCAGACCAAGTATTAAAACTGTGTTGCAGATCCCTGAACCAGTACAGGTCATTTTAATGTACATCGCAGAGGGCTTCATGCTAGCGGTTGACGAGTGGTGAAGTCCACAGTTGAGTCACGTTTTTACTGGTCTTGGTGGTAGGTCAGTGATGGTCTGGGGAGGCATATCCATGGAGGGACACAAAGACCTCTACAGGCTAGACAATGGTACACTGACTGCCATTAGGTATCGGGATGAAATCCTTGGACCCATTTTCAGACCCTAAGCTGGTGCAGTGGGTCCGAGGTTACTCCTGGTACACAACATTGCCCGGCCTCGTGGCAAGAGTATGCAGGCAGTTCCTGGAGGATGAAGAAAACTGATACCATTGAATGGCCCCCACGCTCGCCTGACCTAAATCCAATAGAACACCTCTAGGATATCATGTTTCGGTCCATCAGAAGATGCCAGGTTGCACCTCAGACTGTCCAGGAGCTCAGTGATGCTCTGGTCCAGATCTGGGAGGAAATACCCCAGGACACCATTAGTCATCTCATTAGGAGCATGCCCCGAAATGTTCAGGCATGCATTCAAGCACATGGGGGCCATACAACCTATTGAGTACCATTTTGAGTTGCTGCAATGAAATTTCAGCAAAATGGACTGGCCTGCTGCATCATTTTTCACTTTGATTTTTGGGGTGTCTTTGTATTCAGTCCTCTGTAGGTTGAGATTTTCATCAAATGATGGGGCATCCTTATGTTCCTAACAAATTACCCAGTCCATATCAGTATAAAAGATCCAGCATGAAATATTTCCACACTGAGATCTGATGTGTTTTCAAAATGTTCTTTTGAGTAGTGTATAAATCCTTTGGCAGGTAAAACCGCTATGTGTATTTATAAAACCCTATCAGTGTATTTAGTGGTTTGCCTGGAGTTTAGCTTTAAAAGCAGACCTTCCCCGTTGTATTACTTTAACTTTCCTTTGCTCTGCCTCTGTTTGCCTGTGGAAGTAAACAGTAGAAGCCCTGGTTAAGATCCAAGTCACTCAGATTTGAATCACACAAAGCAAAAGACTTTACCCCTGCCAACACGTAACACAGCCAGATGATCGGTTAATTAAGGATGAAGCAATGAACTGGGCATTTAGGTGAACTGGTTGCCTCAAAAGAGTGCATGGCAGCTTAGAAAACTTCACCTTCTGACTATGTCAGGGCTTGGAACCCTTAGCAGATGTATATTATAATATCATCTTACATTCCTCCGAGTACCTGCACAGGACATATAATCAACCTCACACTGTCTTTTATAAAATACTTACAGTTACGACTCCACAACCTACAATTTTCTAATTGTTCTCCGATTGGGGTTCTCAGTTCCAAAGGCCCTAAAGGCTTGGATTCCTTGTTTTATTCCCACTTAATATATACTAAGCTTACCAGAATGCCCCTGGCAGTCCCTACAAATGGCAGTCTTTGATTCCATATCTTACTGATGAGGACTGGAAGGAAGCTTGTTCTTCTGGACCGAGTGTGGCAGTCCTAGGACAGCATTGAACAGAGTGCAGGAGTTGCCAGGATTAACGGTTTGTGATTGGCCGTTAAGACCGCCCTGCAACCAATCACCTGCTGGTTAACTTGAAAAGTTAACACCGATAGCTCCAGCTCCCACACTCAGTCCAATGCTGTGCCTCCCCCACTCCAGAAATATTGTTCTCTGCTCTGTTATAACAACATCGGCGGACGCTGGTGGAAAGAAGAGGCTCCTGAATGGCGTGACCACGAGTCTGGAAGGAACAGTGACTCAGTCCACCATTTAATGATGCCTGTACTAGAATATACTGGAGGGAGACCGTATTTTTTGCTCATAAGCTTATTGTACTTAAAAGCAGAGCTCCGCCCAAAAGGGGAAGTTCTGCTTTAAGGACTGCTCCCCCACTCCCCATTAAAGATTGGCACCTTTGGGGGGGCGGGGGGAGCGGGTACCCGAATTTGACAGGTAGCCGTTCCCACTTCCGGTCCGATCACCTAGGTGACCGGAAGGTGTCCTCCCTCCCTGTAGTCCTTTGGGACACGTGACAGGTCCCAAAAGACAACAGGACCATTCATGAAGCGCAGCGCTACTCGCGCATGCGCAGTGGGTACCCGGCTGTGAAGCCGAAAGCTGTCAATATTTCTTAGGATTTTCCAAGTATTCATTAAGGGTCTCTACACTGAAGATGCCGGCCTCCTGGAATACAGGATGGCCGGTGAAACGGGCTGCAGGGGACACACCGCGGGACCAAGGGCAGGTAAATGGCTGTTTGTTTTTTTTTTTTAAAAGTCAGCAGCTACAGATTTTGTAGCTGCTGACTTATTTTTTGACAGAGTGAGTGGAACTCCGCTTTAAATAGCTACAGCCCTCCTCTCCTTCAATCATTCTTGTTATGTGCAATTAACCAGGTTCTGCCCTATGAAACCGTTATTTACGTAAACATACAGGGGGTTGGCCTCCGTAAATATAATAAAATATGGGATGTGTGGTGTGCTTCTCCCCTAACATTAACACCCACTTCAGAGTGTGTAGAGTGGGTAGGGAGGAACCAAGGAGGGTAAATTATAAGTCGATTAATTTTCAGCTTTAAAAACAGACTTAAAGAAGATCTACCATTAGAATTTATTTTATTGCAAGAGGAATGCAGAGCCTGACATGTTTCTGCTCCCTTTGCATTCCTCTTGCCACTGTTGCTGGTCTCTGGAAGAGTGTTCATAGCCAAGACAAGCAGCACTTGTGAATCAGCCATCTCCTCATAGCTACTCTCGGAAACATTTAATAACATGGAACAAAGTAATACATGTACTTTTTTTCAATAGGGCCAGGACTGTAACACCAAAAAAAATAAAAAATTATATAAAATTTTATTTATTCACGTTTTTTAATACATCTCCTTTAAAAGTAGAACTCCAGACAAAAATTTTATTTTACTATGCAGTGCCCCCCACTGAATGAGTCAACTGCTTGTTTTTTTCTAGAGGTGAGCACAAAGCTCATACTCACCTGACCCGCGGTCCATTTAGCATGCTGACATCAGGAACAGCCCATTTACAAGACCACTGGACCGTGGGGGGCAGGAGCCGAAGGGATCGGTCTTGTGAGGGGGGAGATTGGCAAGTCAGGTAAGTATATCTCCACTGTCCTTTCCCCTAGAACAAAATGAGCAGTTAAACCATGCAGTGCAGGCCCGGGCCCAGCCCCACTGAATGGGTAAAAAACAAATTTGCTTTGCAAATCTGCTTTGTAAAAATTAAAAAAAACTTTCTTTAAACAACATTTAACTAAAAAGTATGGAATGCTTGGAACCACTCAGCTTATTTCAATGAGTATTCTGATTAAACAGGTGCAATATCTTTCAATGAACGCACACAGAGTTTATGTAAGTACAAAAAAAAAAATCCTATTTTCTTTTTTAACTACTGTGGGGGTCACTGCTCTGCTTTGGATGATCACTTACTGGGATGTCCCAAAGCAGTGGCACAATGGAGCAGGCAAATGAAGAAAGAAAGGAAATCTAGACAGACTGTCAAAGAAAAAAAAAAAAAAAAAAAAAAAAAAAAAAAAAAACAACAACTCTACAGGTCAGTCAGACTACTGCCTGTAAAACTTTACACCACAAACTGGCAACAACTGAAGCTGCCACATCCACTTTGTGAATGGCAATGACCAAGTGGTGATCTTAAAAACCTTTAATATTGACACCTGATGGTAGAAAGCCTAGGATGAACTTACCACACTGGTTGAGGGAGCCATCCACAGAAAACTGGTTCTCAGTGCTTGATGCCATTACTTGTACAATGGTTTGCTGGATCCAGCACATGATCGTAGCAGTTGACGCTACAAGACCCTTACGGTGGCCCCCTACAAGCATCAACAGGTAGTCTTCCAAAACTAGCTTAGTGTACAGTGATGGAAGCATAGTGCCCTCATTCAGGTGGAGAGCTGATCCCGCTTTTGGTAAGAAGGTCTTGGATGCAGGATGACTATATCCTAATGTTAATCCTAATCAACTAAGGAGGTTTGCAAGAAAATACTGCCTGTTCCCATACCCTGTGTGCCAAAGTGATAGTCATCAGAAAAGCCACTTTTTGGGAGAAAGTCAGTAGCGGGATCTCTCTAAATGTTCTCGAAGGATGGTTTCTGCAAAAATCAATAATACTAGAGACTAAGGTCCTACAGTGACAATGGCGGATTTATAGGAGCAAGATGCTTAGCTCCTGGAATGAAAGTGTGGACAAGTGGCAGCAATGCCAGCAGGAGTTGGAACACAACTGCCAACACTGACACTTGGCCCTAAAAGCCTCTTGCACACTGTAATGATGTATAAGTATCAAACATTCCTGGCAGAAAGAGGCGAGGATGAGCTGTTCATCACATACACGTATTTGAGAGTATGCACATAAAACCAAGAAGTGTGGCATTCGTGTGTTAGTGTGTATTTGTGAGTATACACGCAAAAATACTGACTGGCAGCTCAGATTTCTGTTTGGTTTTTTTTTATTGATCAATACACAGCGCTTGTTTACATGCCTGTGTGTACAGGTAAATTGAGAACAGTGGGCTGCATTTTAGATACGTTAAAAAAAAAAAAAAATGAAATAATGCTGTATACCTGAAAAGTGAGCTTTTTCAAGCAGCAGTTTTCAAGAGGCCTAATTGTGCTGAAGGCAATCTGTTGCTCCAGTCGATATTGGGAGAAAGCCCAGAAGATGAACAACTGAAAAAGAATGAAGGCATACCCCTAGGAATTTACACCATATAATATAAGCCTTTTACGTACAATGGTAGATTTTATGGAGTGTGGCCTTAAAAGTTTTGAGCATACTATAGATGACTGCATCCAACAACCCTCTGTCTCTGAGCAATTCAATTTCATCAGCCAACCATTAAATAGTTGTAAACCTCAGACACGAAATATGAACAAAGCATATCCCTCTACACTGTGTACTTGTCTCATTTCTGTTTGCTGCCAGCATGAATCAGTTCTGACAAGTTTTTCTGACACCAAGCTTTGGTCCCATTTGCTGCGTGAAGAGGGGTCCCTTCCCTCCAATCAGCTCTCAGAGCTCTCCTCATTGTAACTTCAGCTCTCAACCCCTTGCTTTTCAGAACGGAGAGATCCTGTGCAAATTCTGCACTCTGAATGATTGTAGGAGACAGGCAGCTGTAGATAAATGGGTACAACTTATGTAGGGGCATTTGTTTCATCTCTGTGTATCACCTGAGGCCAGTCACTTCACTGGGTATATATAAGGGTTTACAACATTTAAAGTAGGATGGAAAAAGTGCCCTTCTTGCAGTGGTAGACACCATGGAGTATACATGTACCATAACCTGCAGAGCCAATCCAAATCCCATTGACTACTATCCAACACTGTAGTCATGAGCAAAGCCAGTAGATCTACATCTGGCATACCCCATCTTTGGCGGATCCATTGGCAGGTACCTGGATGAAGGCCCACTCTCCCTGATCCAGAGGCTGGAATCTTCCTGTTAGTTTTTGATCCCTCGTACGCACAGTATATTGTGTATACAGCTGGTACAGAACCTCCTCTGCCATTCAGGCTATGGGCACCTTCCAGCATTGCTGCTATGCTCTTGTTCCCTCTCCAACGGCTTACAAACGCCATAGTTGTGGTACTGTCCGACTGACCTAGTACTTTTTCTCAATCCAGCAGACAGGCATCCATTGTTACCATCTTCTAGCACAGAGAAATAGAAATTACTTTCCAGCTAATCACAGAAGAAAGCAAAGCCACCAGACTAAAGATGACATTGTCAGGAGACCTACCTTGATCTCTCTGTGCATAAACAAAGGAGCTTTGTTCCATTGCAAGAGGATCTTGTGCAGCAACGCCCTGTTGAGCATAATGAACTGTCACAGTAGGCGTAGCTGTAGCTTGTTTTTACACCTTGGTCTAGGAAAGTGATGGGATCAGTAAGGATTTCTTTTGGTTGAATATCCAGACAAATTCCTGAGAGAAAAGTCCGAAAGGTGATGGATTGATTGACCTCTAGCTCCAAAACAGACATTGTTTGTAATAGGAGGTCATCCAGGTATCTCATGACTGATATCCCTCTCACTTAAGGCGGCCAAGACAGATACTAGTGTTATGCTGAACAACCAAGGAGCTGGGGCTGGGCCAAAAGGCAGAGCTGTAAATTCGGTAGTGCTCCTCTCCTACCACAAAAGCTGCTGGTGCCCCTGGTAAATGGGTGTACGAAAGGTATGCATTCTTGATGTCTATGACTGCCAGGAAATCCCCCAGATTTATAGATGCCACTACTAACAGGATTGATTCTCTCAATTGTTTTGAGATTGCCAAATGTCCTAGGCTTTGGAATCTAGATCTAGACAAATTCTGCACTTTTGGGCATCATCCAGATATATTTCACCAACGTCTGAGGTGACAGGCACAGGTTGGAGGTGGAAACCCTCTACAGAAGAGGTGCCTGAAATTTGATCTTGTATATTGAGGACAACAATGTGCAAACCCATTTGATACATGGGCTTAAAACCAAGTTGTCCACAGCTGTGGAGGGGTTTTGGCCACCAGCAAGGGTCACCCCTGGGATGCCTCTTTTTTTTTGTTAGAGCACCTAGTGTTCTGCAGGTGGCAATATACTCGGTAGTGATGATCTAATGCAGCCTTTCCCAACCAGGGTGCCCAGGCACCCTGGGATACCTTGAGGTTTCGTCAGGGGTGCCTTGGAAAATGTCTAAAAATTGTCCAAAACTTGTATACAAGCCAGCAGGTGGAACAAGCCTGCAGTTTGGTTAGACAAAGCCACAGAATTTCATTGTGAACCATTAAGACCTTCTAGCCGCTGGCGTCCTGACAGGAGGATGTCAGCTTCCTGCACAGCATCCTAGTTTGACCCTCCCCTGCTCCTCTCCATCAGTGCTGGGGTCACATTAGCTCAGTGATGTAGAAAAACTGAGGGAGAAGAGAAACATTGGAATACTAGTCAGTACCAGTGTGCAAAAGTGTATTTGCTTTGGAAGAATAAATCCCCTCTAATGTTGGGTGTCCTACATGTGTGGATGTTGTAGTGTTATATAAAACTGTTAGAAGAGTTTTTCACATTTTAGAATGGGGCGTCTCAAGACTGTGCATAATTTTATAGGGTGCCTTGACTGAAAAAAAGTTGAGAAACACTGATCTAATGCAAATATACCCTCATATTAAATGAAAGAGAAAAAGTTATAGCTATTCGTACAATTTAAAGTGGTTCTAAAAAGGAAGAGAGATTTTTTTCTTTACCTTAATGCATTCTATTACCTTAATACATTCCATTCTATTCATTAGATTTGTTTCAGGCCCTGTTCACTTTAGCATTGCCCACTTCTTCATTCACACTGTACAGTTGATGCTTGAGGTGATTGTAGCCGTATTAGTGCATTTGCGACAGAAACAATAGAGTACTGTCCGTGATCCTTTATTTATTTGCACTAACATACAATTTAAAGGTCAAGATTTCAGGGAATGTTCCCTTCTTCAGGTCCAAGCAGTACTGATCACAATGTTTTAGCAGAATGTTAGAAGAGATGTAGAGGATGGAAAAAAAGAAAAAAGAAAAAAAAAAAGAGAACAGAGATAAGACACAGCAAAAGCAAAGCCTGGGGGGGTGTGGGGGGTGGAGACAACATTCACAGAGTGAGTGAGGTGATAGTCATAAAACTGTTGGATAATGATTGAGGAATCCCATGTGCAAATTTAGACTGTTATCTCTTGTGTCAAATAGAATTATCATTCTTAGTTCAAATGTTTTTCTTTCCTGAATGGATTTGAAATTTCCTTTAAGAACTAAAATATTGAGGTCTCCCAAAGTGTGGTCTGGTTGTAGGAAATGGTGTCCCACAGGTGTGCAGAAGTCATCTTCTTTAAGTTCCTTGATGGTATGTGTGCAAATTCATCCTTGTTTGCAACTTCTGTCCTGTTTCGCCAACATAAGATCCTTTGCTGCATTTTCTGCACTGGATAAGGTACACAACATTACTGGAGGTGCAGCTGTATGATCCGGAGATACTGAAGATCCCTTTTGAGTGTGACACTTTTTGATAGATTGATTTGGTTGCACAGTTTGCAGCGTTTTTTATTGCAGGGTTTGCTTCCATTATTTGTGACATCATAATCAGAAGGAAGTTTCCTACGGATTAGTTTATTTCTGAGGTTGGGGGGTAACAAGATAAAAGTAATTTACAGTGGAAGGGGAAGCTGTGCCAAAACTTTTCAAAAACACACACAAACAAATTGGAAACTTTCACATACAGATGTTACATAATCTAAAACTTCATACTATTAGGTGTAATAAATGGACAGGTGAACTTGCAGTAATCTATTAGATCAGCATCAGTCATTGACCGTCGCAGCTCTAATAGACAACTATGCACTGGCACAGTAATGACAAATACTATTTTGACAATTTTTGAGCAATAGTGGAGACTTGCGGTTGATTAACCTCCCTGGCGGTATTCCCGAGTGTAGCTCGGGGTAAAGTTTGTGTACCAAAAGCGGTAACCCCGAGCTACACTCGGGCCTACCATGCGGCGCTGCATAGGGAGTCCCTGCAGAGCTTACCTTGTCCTTCGCTCCCGCGATGTGTCCCCTGCAGCGTCCCCGGCCATCTCCTCCGGCCGATGCCGGAATCCGGCTTCTGTGTTCCGGTGCCTGTGACGTCGGGATGTACGGGCGCCGCCGTCGGCGGGAAATTTGAAAATTTAAAAAAAAAAGTCATTTTTTTCAAAACGAATTTTACATAGTAAAACATTGCTGTTTCAACCCATTTCACATACATTTTGTCCCTAGTGCTTTGTCCTGTCCCCTGTCTGCATTTTGACTGTTCTTTCTGCCTGGAAACTTAGAAAAGTCCATGGTGTCCAAAAAGCGTCCCTTTAGGTCAAAAGCGGGTTTAGATCAGCTAGAGAACAGCGATAGTAAATCAAAACCACTTGCAGAATTGAGTGATAATGATTCGTGGGGAAATTCGTCATCAGACACTGAAAACAATTTTGCGACTTTGCTCAGTGATGTGCGAACTTGGCGCTATATTTCAAATTTCAGTGTTTTTGGTTTGATTATATTATTGAATTAAATGTAATATTATATTATTTTTTATGATTATTTATTAACCACTTGCCTACCAGGCACTTATACCCCCTTAAAATATAAAATAAAGTGAGCGCTCATTAAGTAAAAAGAAAATATCAATGAAAAGTAAGCAGCTAATGGCACAAGAGGGGATCACAACCTCCTCTGACTGTATAAATAGATGAATAAAGTGCAGCGCTAAAGCATATCAAAAAAGTTTGTTCTTAGAAGTTCGTTGTCAAAAGTTCATAAGATATCTCGATCAATACTATGGTGTACACAGCTAGAAGGATCCAGTAGAAATGACAGAAATGCGCACTCACCGACCGCGCATAGGAAATGCGCATTTGTGTGTTAAAAACACAAGTGTCGAACTCCCTCAGGACGAGGTATCATCAGGCGGTGATCTGCTAGGCTCACAGGACCTCCTTAAGATCAGGATTAAAGACGGCCAGGTGAGGGCTCCCTCCTCCAGATATAGCTGTGTCTGCCAGTCTGATAACCCCTCAATAAGGGGTAAAAAACGGGAGAATGCCCATAGTGTAGTATATCAAAAGTTTATTTAAATAACATATATAACAGGACAGGTCAGTATTCAAACTGGCAAACAGCCAGAAAGTGTATAGTAAAAATACTGGTACTGACCTAGAGTAAAATGGCCGCCAGACCTCCTCGTGGTCTGGGCGGCGATGAGGCGTCACAAGCTGTCAGTTCCTCCTGAGGCCTTTCGTGCTAGAGCACATCTTCAGAGGGGAGGCTGACAGCTTTGTGACGGACGCCAGATTCTAAAATAACAAGCCGCGGGAGTCGCGCATGAGCACAAACTCACCGCCATTTTTGAGTGGACCGGGCAACTGCGCATGCGCGCGCGCCTAGACGCCATTTTGCCGTGGATATAAGAACTGTCAGCAGAGATGCAATGCATACAGCTGTCAGGGCACACTGAAAGGTGCTTTTTGAGCCGAGAGTAGTGGCTCATGATCCCAGGGGGTAAGCAAAAATGATCAGTCCGATATTACAGCGGAAAGATATAGTGCCAGAACCCCTTGACAAGTAATTTTATCACCTAGAATGGTGATTCATAGGGAAGATAATGCAAACTTATCCACGGCATATGGAGGTGCTCCGGATACATAAATCCATATTTAAACATATATACATAATGTGAAGTATAAAATGTGGTCAAAGGTTAATAATGCTGTGTCCTAAAAATAGAGGAAAATCCTTATATATAATTGCATCAATGGCCGATCTGGAGTGTGAAACCACTGCCATTATCTAAGAGACCAGATAGTCCAAAAAATCTTTATATTTCAAAACACCATATTTGCCAAAAATATTGGTGGTTAGAATTATGGCTGCACCCAGCAATCAAAGTGCACAGCACAAATAATTGCCATAATTGATAGCTCTTAATCCTAGATGGGTGATCAAAGATACCATAGCCGGTCCTGATATTCAATCATTCATTAACAGAATTAATACCGATTTATCGGTAGGTGCTGAAAGTGCAACAATCCATACCGAGAATATAAATACTTGAGTAATAAAAAACTTATAAATGAATATGGGTATATATGTTGATGTATAAAGTCATAAATGATATGACCAGGTACATTAGATATTGTTTCTTAAAATATAGACTAGGATAGCATAAAATGCATAAAATGAATAGAATAGCATAAAATTACATATAATAACATAGGAGCGTCAAAGGCTTAATATAACATGCATATATGTCAATCTGGAATAGATAATCAATAAAAGGACTTTGCAATAAAAGCATGGGGACCTAACTGTTAGCTATAAAGCAATTAACGTCAATCTCGATATTGTGTCCTCTGGGGTGTAAAGTATCTAGTTCGTAAACCCATCTTGTTTCTGATTGTGACACAGCTCTGGTCTTGTTAATACCCCTCCAATGTGGTGATATCACATCAATTCCTACAAACTTAAGAGAGGAGGGGTCGCTGTTGTGAAGTAGTCTGTAATGGTTAGAGAGTGAATGCTCCCTATAGCCCTTCCTGATATTGGCTACATGTTCTCTTAACCGGTCACGGAGCCGTCTCGTCGTGCGTCCCACGTATTGTTTATAGCATGGGCATTGGAGTAGGTACACAACGAATCTACTATTACATGAGATGAATCGATCGATGGTATATGTTTTTCCAGTTGTGAAAGACTCAAAATTATTGGTCTTGTATTTCCTAGCACCATTGCATTTGCAGATAACACATTTATTACAAGGATAAAATCCTTTGAGTTCGTCAAAAAATGTAGTGCTAGTTGGAGGGTTCACCACATTAGGTGCTATTTGGTGCCTAATTGCTGTTGTTTTCCGGAAAATAATTTCCGGTTTGTCAGGCAAGATTTTTGATAAAGTAGGATCCAATTTCAGTAAATGCCAGTTTTTCTTTATGATTCCCCCAATTTGTCTAAACTGTGTGGAAAAGGTTGTAATAAAAGGACAGACCATTGATTTTGTTGGTCTTGGTTTGTCTGATAACATGTCGCTCCTATCACGTTGAGCAATCGTCCGTATAGTATTATCTAGACCATCCTCCTTATAACCCTTCTCTAGGAACCTTTTCTTCAGTACCATGGCCTGATTAAAATACGTATCCATATCCGTACAGTTGCGTCGGATGCGCATAAACTGGCCTTTTGGAATGTTACCCAACCAGTTAGGATGGTGACAGCTGCTGGTTGGAATGTAACTATTCCTATCTGTAATCTTAAAAAATGATTTAGTTACAATCTTACCGTTAAAATTGATCAGAGTAAGATCTAAAAAATTTATTTCAGATTGACTATATGTATAAGTAAGGCTGATATTAAAATTATTGTTGTTAAGACTCGTAAAAAAGTTAATCAAAGAATCCTTCCCCCCATTCCAAAGAAGGATAATATCATCTATGTACCTCTTGTACATGACTAATTCTGGCCAATCTCTAGCGTAAATAAGGTCTTCCTCCCATCGAGACATGAAGAGGTTCGCCAGGCTGGGGGCAAACTTAGCCCCCATTGCAACCCCTTTGATCTGCAAATAGTATGACTGGTCAAACCAGAAATAATTGTGGTCTAATGCAAATTCCAGTAGCTCTAAAATAAAATGTTTTTGTGTCATGGGTAAAGTACTATAGTTCGTGAGATAAAAGTCTGCCGCCTCCATTCCATCAGCATGATTGATGTTGGTGTAGAGAGAGGCCACGTCAGCAGTGACAAGATAGGTGCTAGGCAATGTGTTTAAAGTGCTGACTATATTTAGCACCTGTTTGGTATCTCGTAGGTAAGACGGGGTTTGTGTTACCAAAGGCTGAAGGTAGTGGTCTATATACTCCCCTATTTTAGAGCTAAGGGATCCGATCCCACTAATTATTGGACGTCCTGGTGGGTGGACTGGGTCCTTATGTATCTTGGGCAAGATGTATAATATAGGCAGCTTGGGTGCTAAAGGGCATAAGAAAGCCTTTTCTTTTTTGTTTAGAATATTTAGGTCATAGCCCTTAGTGATAATCCTCTTGAGCTCCTTTTTGTAGCTTAGCATAGGGTCACATGGTAAAGGTTTGTAAGTAGTGCTATCATCAAGAATGTTATTGACCTCAGTGATGTAATCAGTTTTGTTCAAAATCACAACCCCTCCTCCCTTATCGGCTGGTCTAACAACCAGATCTTTCCTTTCAAGCAAAGATTTAATCACCCTATTGTCCCCCGCTCTATTATATGAGTTATGTATAGGGATGTTTCTAAGATCGCTTAGGACCTTATCTTTAAAAAGATTAACACAAGAATGTGCTTGGGGTGGTGGGTTGTAAGTAGATGCATTCCTTAAATTGGAATGCATGAACCCATCAGATGGGATATTACTCATGATTGGATTATTACAGAAGTATCGTTTTAGAGATAACTGTCTTGCAAATTTGTGAACATCAATGTATGTGCCAAATTTATTCAGTTTCTTTGCAGGTGCATATTTAAGTCCTTTATCAAGGAGACGTAGTTCCTCATTGGTCAGATGTGTATCACTCAGATTAAAGATGCCCTTACCAACTACGTTTTCCTCTTTTTTGGAGTTTCTATTCGTCCTCCTTCCCCCTCTTTTTCCCCTCCTGAATTTCTCCTTTTTCTTGACAGACCCTCCTCTAAAAAAGGCTGTCTGGGGTGATAAGGTTGATGTGAACCTTTAGGGATGGGGTTTTGAGGTTTATGATGATGATTCTGGTAATTATTCTGAGGGTTGGTTGATTTCCTCTTTTGAGGGGGGTTATTAGAAGGGGGATATTGAACCCTATTATCCCTAAAATTCCGTGGGGATGGGTGATAATAGGGATGGTAATAATTAGGGTTGTACTGTTGAGTCGGTGGCCAATTATTTTGTCTTGGAGGGGTGTAGTAGTCAGTGGGAAACCTGTCTCCTCCATAATTGGTATAAGCATTAGGGTGTCTATAAAGCTCTCTAGAGCCAATATTATTGTCCTGGAGAGGTTGAGATCTACTGGACGAGGGAATAGGATATTGTTTATTATGATTGAAATTGGAATTCTTGTGTTTGGATATATTAGATCTAGAATTGTTAATATTGTTAGTAGTAGGAGTTTTAGGGGGAACGGGGTCCTCCTGTTTTTGCCAGTTAAAGACTGATTGATCCGAATAATCCTTAAAATCCCTATGGTACTTTTTCCTCTTCTTTATTTTTTGTTTTTTTTCTATCCCCTCCAGATGTTTTTTGAGTTTATCTGATTCTATATTGTAGTTACCCTTATCCTTATGTGGAGTTAATTTGTCTCTAATGAGATTGATCTCTTTATCCAAGTGTGCTAGTTTCTTCTTTTTCCTAATGATGAGGAATTTTAACAAATCTATTCCAGCATTGTTAAAAAACTGGAACCATTCCAAATGACTGTTAGTGTCCTCTGAATCTGGGCGCACATCCCAGCGCAATGACCTAGGGACCATATGTTCCTTCGTATATTTATTCAAAAAGGAGATGTCCCATAATGTTTTAATTTCACTTGTGGCAAGATTTTTAAGTTGTAGGAACAGACCTTTTAGGTCGTCGGTCCCTTTATCACCTGTATCAACTGTAAAAAACTTCTTCCGATATGACAGTTCTAGAAAGCCTATAGTCAAAGATATCCCCCATTTTAAGTTAATAAGAAAGATGGGATATAATCAAGTATGTATGATATTAAAAACCTGAAAGCAGCTCAAAACTTGTAGTGATAAAAGCAGACATAAAATATAAAATAAAGTGAGCGCTCATTAAATAAAAAGAAAATATCAATGAAAAGTAAGCAGCTAATGGCACAAGAATTAGTCATGTACAAGAGGTACATAGATGATATTATCCTTCTTTGGAATGGGGGGGAAGGATTCTTTGATTAACTTTTTTCACAAATTTGCAAGACAGTTATCTCTAAAACGATACTTCTGTAATAATCCAATCATGAGTAATATCCCATCTGATGGGTTCATGCATTCCAATTTAAGGAATGCATCTACTTACAACCCACCACCCCAAGCACATTCTTGTGTTAATCTTTTTAAAGATAAGGTCCTAAGCGATCTTAGAAACATCCCTATACATAACTCATATAATAGAGCGGGGGACAATAGGGTGATTAAATCTTTGCTTGAAAGGAAAGATCTGGTTGTTAGACCAGCCGATAAGGGAGGAGGGGTTGTGATTTTGAACAAAACTGATTACATCACTGAGGTCAATAACATTCTTGATGATAGCACTACTTACAAACCTTTACCATGTGACCCTATGCTAAGCTACAAAAAGGAGCTCAAGAGGATTATCACTAAGGGCTATGACCTAAATATTCTAAACAAAAAAGAAAAGGCTTTCTTATGCCCTTTAGCACCCAAGCTGCCTATATTATACATCTTGCCCAAGATACATAAGGACCCAGTCCACCCACCAGGACGTCCAATAATTAGTGGGATCGGATCCCTTAGCTCTAAAATAGGGGAGTATATAGACCACTACCTTCAGCCTTTGGTAACACAAACCCCGTCTTACCTACGAGATACCAAACAGGTGCTAAATATAGTCAGCACTTTAAACACATTGCCTAGCACCTATCTTGTCACTGCTGACGTGGCCTCTCTCTACACCAACATCAATCATGCTGATGGAATGGAGGCGGCAGACTTTTATCTCACGAACTATAGTACTTTACCCATGACACAAAAACATTTTATTTTAGAGCTACTGGAATTTGCATTAGACCACAATTATTTCTGGTTTGACCAGTCATACTATTTGCAGATCAAAGGGGTTGCAATGGGGGCTAAGTTTGCCCCCAGCCTGGCGAACCTCTTCATGTCTCGATGGGAGGAAGACCTTATTTACGCTAGAGATTGGCCAGAATTAGTCATGTACAAGAGGTACATAGATGATATTATCCTTCTTTGGAATGGGGGGAAGGATTCTTTGATTAACTTTTTTACGAGTCTTAACAACAATAATTTTAATATCAGCCTTACTTATACATATAGTCAATCTGAAATAAATTTTTTAGATCTTACTCTGATCAATTTTAACGGTAAGATTGTAACTAAATCATTTTTTAAGATTACAGATAGGAATAGTTACATTCCAACCAGCAGCTGTCACCATCCTAACTGGTTGGGTAACATTCCAAAAGGCCAGTTTATGCTCATCCGACGCAACTGTACGGATATGGATACGTATTTTAATCAGGCCATGGTACTGAAGAAAAGGTTCCTAGAGAAGGGTTATAAGGAGGATGGTCTAGATCAGCGGTTCTCAACCTGGGGGTCGCGACCCCTTTGGGGGTCGAACGACCATTTCCCAGGGGTCGCCTAAGACCATCGGAAAACACATATTACCGATGGTCTTAGGAACCGAGACACCGCTGCTGTCTCCGGCGATGTGTGGGCGGGATGATATGCTGCCCCTGTCACCGCCTCCTCGCCGCTGATTGGCCACCGGAACTGTAGCTCAGGAGAGGCACACAGGCGGCCAATCACCGGCGAGAAGGTGGAGCTTGGAGAGGAGGAGCCGAGCGGCAGCGCGCGGAGATCGAAGAAGATTGAGGGAGCTGCAGGAACGAGTGAAGAGAGAGGCCAGAGAAGGAACAGCTGACAGGTAAGTGCAAATTTCGCTGCTGCAGCCAGGTATGCAGGCTGTAGATGGGAGAGGGAGAGAGCGAGCCCAGGCTGGAGCAGGGGTCAGCAAGGTAAGTATCATTGGTGTCAGTGGAAGGGATAGTGCCCCATCATTTGTGTCACTAATACCAACGATGGGGCACTATTCCTCCCCCCACTGACACCAACGATGGGGCACTATTCCTCCCACTGACACCAACGATGGGGCACTATTCCTCCCCCACTGACACCAACGATGGGGCACTATTCCTCCCCCCACTGACACCAACGATGGGGCACTATTCCTCCCCCCACTGACACCAACGATGGGGCACTATTCCTCCCCTCACTGACACCAACGATGGGGCACTATTCCTCCCCCCACTGACACCAACGATGGGGCACTATTCCTCCCCCCACTGACACCAACGATGGGGCACTATTCCTCCCCCCACTGACACCAACGATGGGGCACTATTCCTCCCCCCACTGACACCAACGATGGGGCACTATTCCTCCCCCCACTGACACCAACGATGGGGCACTATTCCTCCCACTGACACCAACGATGGGGTACTATTCCTCCCCCCACTGACACCAACGATGGGGCACTATTCCTCCCACTCATACCAACGATGGGGCACTATTCCTCCCACTCATACCAACGATGGGGCACTATTCCTCCCACTGACACCAACGATGGGGCACTATTCCTCCGACTGACACTAACGATGGGGCACTATTCCTCCCACTGACACCAACGATGGGGCACTATTTCTCCCACTGACACCAACGATGGGGCACTATTCCTCCCACTGACACCAACGATGGGGCACTATTCCTCCCACTGACACCAACGATGGGGCACTATTCCTCCCACTCAACCAATGATGGGGCACTATTCCTCCCACTGATACCAATGATGGGGCACTATTCCTCCCACTCATACCAATGATGGGGCACTATTCCTTCCACTGACACCAATGATGGGGCACTATTCCTCCCACTGATACTAATGATGGGGCACTATTCCTCCCACTGACACCAATGATGGGGCACTATTCCTCCCACTGATACCAATGATGGGGCACTATTCCTCCCACTGATACCAATGATGGGGCACTATTCCTCCCACTCATACCAATGATGGGGCACTATTCCTCCCACTCATACCAATGATGGGGCACTATTCCTCCCACTGATACCAATGATGGGGCACTATTCCTCCCACTCATACCAATGATGGGGCACTATTTCTCCCACTCATACCAATGATGGGGCACTATTCCTTCCACTGACACCAATGATGGGGCACTATTCCTCTCACTCATACCAATGATGGGGCACTATTCCTTCCACTGACACCAATGATGGGGCACTATTCCTCTCACTCATACCAATGATGGGGCACTATTCCTTCCACTGATACCAATGATGGGGCACTATTCCTCCCACTGACACTAATGATGGGGCACTATTCCTCCCACTGACACCAATGATGGGGCACTATTCCTCCCACTGACACCAATGATGGGGCACTATTCCTCCCACTGACACCAATGATGGGGCACTATTCCTCCCACTCATACCAATGATGGGGCACTATTCCTCCCACTGATACCAATGATGGGGCACTATTCCTCCCACTCATACCAATGATGGGGCACTATTCCTTCCACTGACACCAATGATGGGGCACTATTCCTCCCACTGATACTAATGATGGGACACTATTCCTCCCACTGACACCAATGATGGGGCACTATTCCTCCCACTGATACCAATGATGGGGCACTATTCCTCCCACTGATACCAATGATGGGGCACTATTCCTCCCACTGATACCAATGATGGGGCACTATTCCCCCCACTGATGCCAATGATGGGGCACTATTCCCCCCACTGACGCCAATGATGGGGCGGTATTCCTCCCACTGACGCCAATGATGGGACACTATTCCTCCCACTGACGCCAATGATGGGACACTATTCCTCCCACTGACGCCAATGATGGGACACTATTCCTCCCACTGACGCCAATGATGGGACACTATTCCTCCCACTGACGCCAATGATTGGGCACTATTCCTCCCACTGACGCCAATGATGGGACACTATTCCTCCCACTGACACCAATGATGGGGCACTATTCCTCCCACTGATACCAATGATGAGGCACTATTCCTCCCACTGACACCAATGATGGGGCACTATTCCTCCCACTGATACCAATGATGGGGCACTATTCCTCCCACTGATACCAATGATGAGGCACTATTCCTCCCACTGATACCAACGATGGGACACTATTCATCCCACTGACATCAGTGATGGGGCGCTAGTCCTCCCACTGCAAAATTACAGTTATGAAGTAGCAACGAAAATAATTTTATGGTTGGGGGTCACCACAACATGAGGAACTGTATTAAGGGGTCGCGGCATTAGAAAGGTTGAGAACCACTGGTCTAGATAATACTATACGGACGATTGCTCAACGTGATAGGAGCGACATGTTATCAGACAAACCAAGACCAACAAAATCAATGGTCTGTCCTTTTATTACAACCTTTTCCACACAGTTTAGACAAATTGGGGGAATCATAAAGAAAAACTGGCATTTACTGAAATTAGATCCTACTTTATCAAAAATCTTGCCTGACAAACCGGAAATTATTTTCCGGAAAACAACAGCAATTAGGCACCAAATAGCACCTAATGTGGTGAACCCTCCAACTAGCACTACATTTTTTGACGAACTCAAAGGATTTTATCCTTGTAATAAATGTGTTATCTGCAAATGCAATGGTGCTAGGAAATACAAGACCAATAATTTTGAGTCTTTCACAACTGGAAAAACATATACCATCGATCGATTCATCTCATGTAATAGTAGATTCGTTGTGCACCTACTCCAATGCCCATGCTATAAACAATACGTGGGACGCACGACGAGACGGCTCCGTGACCGGTTAAGAGAACATGTAGCCAATATCAGGAAAGGCTATAGGGAGCATTCACTCTCTAACCATTACAGACTACTTCACAACAGCGACCCCTCCTCTCTTAAGTTTGTAGGAATTGATGTGATATCACCACATTGGAGGGGTATTAACAAGACCAGAGCTGTGTCACAATCAGAAACAAGATGGGTTTACGAACTAGATACTTTACACCCCAGAGGACACAATATCGAGATTGACGTTAATTGCTTTATAGCTAACAGTTAGGTCCCCATGCTTTTATTGCAAAGTCCTTTTATTGATTATCTATTCCAGATTGACATATATGCATGTTATATTAAGCCTTTGACGCTCCTATGTTATTATATGTAATTTTATGCTATTCTATTCATTTTATGCTATCCTAGTCTATATTTTAAGAAACAATATCTAATGTACCTGGTCATATCATTTATGACTTTATACATCAACATATATACCCATATTCATTTATAAGTTTTTTTATTACTCAAGTATTTATATTCTCGGTATGGATTGTTGCACTTTCAGCACCTTTATATGCCATGGATAAATCGGTATTAATTCTGTTAATGAATGATTGAATATCAGGACCGGCTATGGTATCTTTGATCACCCATCTAGGATTAAGAGCTATCAATTATGGCAATTATTTGTGCTGTGCACTTTGATTGCTGGGTGCAGCCATAATTCTAACCACCAATATTTTTGGCAAATATGGTGTTTTGAAATATAAAGATTTTTTGGACTATCTGGTCTCTTAGATAATGGCAGTGGTTTCACACTCCAGATCGGCCATTGATGCAATTATATATAAGGATTTTCCTCTATTTTTAGGACACAGCATTATTAACCTTTGACCACATTTTATACTTCACATTATGTATATATGTTTAAATATGGATTTATGTATCCGGAGCACCTCCATATGCCGTGGATAAGTTTGCATTATCTTCCCTATGAATCACCATTCTAGGTGATAAAATTACTTGTCAAGGGGTTCTGGCACTATATCTTTCCGCTGTAATATCGGACTGATCATTTTTGCTTACCCCCTGGGATCATGAGCCACTACTCTCGGCTCAAAAAGCACCTTTCAGTGTGCCCTGACAGCTGTATGCATTGCATCTCTGCTGACAGTTCTTATATCCACGGCAAAATGGCGTCTAGGCGCGCGCGCATGCGCAGTTGCCCGGTCCACTCAAAAATGGCGGTGAGTTTGTGCTCATGCGCGACTCCCGCGGCTTGTTATTTTAGAATCTGGCGTCCGTCACAAAGCTGTCAGCCTCCCCTCTGAAGATGTGCTCTAGCACGAAAGGCCTCAGGAGGAACTGACAGCTTGTGACACCTCATCGCCGCCCAGACCACGAGGAGGTCTGGCGGCCATTTTACTCTAGGTCAGTACCAGTATTTTTACTATACACTTTCTGGCTGTTTGCCAGTTTGAATACTGACCTGTCCTGTTATATATGTTATTTAAATAAACTTTTGATATACTACACTATGGGCATTCTCCCGTTTTTTACCCCTTATTGAGGGGTTATCAGACTGGCAGACACAGCTATATCTGGAGGAGGGAGCCCTCACCTAGCCGTCTTTAATCCTGATCTTAAGGAGGTCCTGTGAGCCTAGCAGATCACCGCCTGATGATACCTCGTCCTGAGGGAGTTCGACACTTGTGTTTTTAACACACAAATGCGCATTTCCTATGCGCGGTCGGTGAGTGCGCATTTCTGTCATTTCTACTGGATCCTTCTAGCTGTGTACACCATAGTATTGATCGAGATATCTTATGAACTTTTAACAACGAACTTCTAAGAACGAACTTTTTTGATATGCTTTAGCGCTGCACTTTATTCATCTACTTATACCCCCTTCCTTACCAGGCCAATTTTCAGCTTTCAGCGCTGCCGCACTTTGATTGACAATTGCGCGGTCATGCAACATTGTACCCATATGAAATTTTAATCATTTTTTTCTCACAAATAGAGCTTTCTTTTGGTGGTATTTAATTGCCACTGGGCGCTTTACTTTTTGCGCTATAAATAAAAAAAAGCCCAAAAAATTTGAAAAAAAAAAAAAAGTTTCTTTGTTTCTATTATAACATTTTTCAAACAGGTAATTTTTCTCCTTCACTGATGTGCGTTGATGAGGCAGCACCGATGGGCACTGATAGGCAGCACTAAAGGGCACTGATAGGCAGTACTAATGAGGTGGCACGGATAGGCGGCACTGATAGACAGCACTAATGAGGTGTCACGGATAGGCGGCACTAATATGCAGCACTGATAGGCGGCACTGATAGGTGACACTGATGATGGGTACTGATAGACGGCACTGACTGGCATCACTGCTGGGCACTGACTGGCACAACCCCTGGGCACTGACTGGTGGCACTGATTGGCAGCACTGGTGGGTGGCACTTCTGGGCACAGGTGGGTGGCACTTCTGGGCACAGGTGGGTGGCACTGCTGGGCACAGGTGGGCGGAGCTAGTGGGCGCACTGCTGGGCACAGGTGGGCGGAGCTTGCGGGTGGCACTGCTGGGCATCGATCATCAGGGCACTGATCATCAGTGCCCTGATGATCGGTGCCGATCCCCGCTCTGACAACTGCCGGTTCTCGGCAGTACTTTCCTCACGATCTGACAGCGTGAGGAAAGTGCAGCCGAGAACCGGCACTTGCATTTTCCTCTGATCAGCGTGTCATTGGACACCGCTGATCACGTGGTAAAAGGCCGCTGTGATTGGCCTTTTACCACATCACGTGATCAGCTGTGTCCGTAGGACACAGCGATCACGGAGATCGCCGGGTGCGCGCCCCCTGGGGCATGCAGGAGAGCGCGTTCTGGGAGGACGTCATATGACGTCCACCCAGAACTGGCCGGCCGCAGTGCAGCCGTCATTCGGCTATCTGCGGTCGGCAGGTAGTTAAATTATAATTTATGATTTTGTGTTTCAAATTTTATCATACCCGGGATGTTTAATAGACTCTTGTTCGGACAGATTTCAGAGAGTTATTCCTAAATATTACAGCCTACAATAAAAAAACTACATATTTCCATGTAAAATAATGGTACCGCTTTCAGCACCAAAAATCTGAAATAATCATACCGCCAGGGAGGTTAATACAGAAAAGTTGGAGTCCTATACCTTTTATTGGCTAACAAAGTGGAACTTTCCATAAAAATGAAAAAATTGTGCAAACAGGCAGTTTTTCTTTAATTTGCAAAAGAAACACTACAGGACGTATTCATAAAAAAAGTTCATAACAATTTGCCCAGTGAAAGTTCACATACATTTGTTCTGTGCAAATGCAGCAAAAACAATTGTTATTAGGCAATTTCCTGTGTTGGCTGAATGTATTTCATAGATTTAAAATATTTTATTTGGCCGCTAGATGGTGGTAAGTATTGAAATATAGTAAAAGAAAAAAAAAAAAAAAGAAGAAGAAAAAGAAATGTGTACAATGTGTGCGGCAGGTGCTGCATTATGGAATACTCTTTTTACCCCCTGTGCAGTAGCGTCAAACATTCAAAGCACATGAATAGCATAATCTCCAAACTGCAGATCTTCTGGCATTCATTAAAAAACACAAAACATTTTGGAATTGACGAGCTGCATGGCGTCCTGCTGTGATTTGATTACTCCAGTCAAAGCTAAATTTCAGTAATAGACGTTCAGTGCTGATTGTATATGGGATGAATGAAAATATAAACACAGCAGAGGCCACACATTGTACACAGTTTATTTTTTTTTAGCCTTTTACACTGTAAAATGAAGATTTTTGCTGGGCAAATAAAAAGATATTCCTTGCAGTGGGGCTGTGATGCCCTGCAAAGGTTATTGATTTACTATAATAAATAGATTTACTTACCTGATCCTCCACTCCCTCAGTAGAAGGCACTCCCCCATGATCCAGCTGTGGACTGTCCCTCTACATCCTCATTTCCAGTGCAGGGCTATGGACCCTGCTCTGGTCTTGAGGATGGCAGGACGCTAGACCGATGCAGAATCTGCTGCAGTGACCAGTCTAGCTTCAGAGAGCAGAGGAGGATCAGGTAAGTAAATCTACTTTTATTGTTCCTCTAGATCAGCAATTACCCTCAAAGTGAAAGCAAAGCTCCACTACAAGAAATTATGTTTTATTTGCTGGGAGTTAAAATTCTTGACAATTGTTTAAAGAGCAGCTTGGTGCCTTTTTTTTTATAAAATGTAAAAGTCAGCAGCTGCAAATACTGTAGTTGCGGACTTTTAACAGATATACACTTACGGGCCCAGGAGTCCAGCACTGTCTTTACTGGGCCAGTTCTTCACCGGGCTTTGGATCTCCATCTTGGATGTGAGAAGCGCCTTCATATTGGATGTGAGAAGCTGTTGTAGTTTCCTGCCGGCTCTCCACTGCACATGCACAAGATGTGCTGCTATTTCAGAATGGTCCCGCAATCCTTGGACATATGACGTGACAGAATGCTGCTGGCAGGGGTGGGGGGAGTTCCAACTACTATAATTCTTGCCTAGGCAAGTAAAGCGAAAGTGAGAGCTGGTGCATAAAAAAAAAAAAAAAAAAAAAAACTTCCAAAAAAAGGGAAGAATGAGCAGAACTTTTACTTTTAAGTTTTGCTTTAAAATGGTTATAAACCTTAGACATAAAATATGAACAAAAGCATATCCCTCTTCAGTGTGTACTTGTCCCAATTAAGAGCACTAAGTGTCATTTCTGTCTGCTGCCTCATTTCTCTGCTATCAGCATGAATTACCTCTGACAAGTTTTTCTGACACCAAGAGAAAAATGGTGACAGGGAGGGGAGCTCCAGTTGATTGACAGCCTCAGCTTTATTGACAGCCTCAGCTTTGTTCCTGTGAGCTGTGCAGAGGGGGGCGTGCCCCTTCCCTCCAATCCTTTTCCTCACTGATCTCTGCAGAGTGTAACTTCAGCTCTCGGTCTCCTTTTTTTATGAACTCTCAGACAATCTTTCTAAAATTCAGCATTTTGAACATATGTAGAGAAGAGAAGACTGCAGAAAAAAAAAAAAAAAAAAAAGATACAAACTTATGTAGGATGATTTTTTTCATTTCTGTGTATCGCCTGAGGCCAGTCACTTCACTGGGTATATGTAAGGGTCTACAACCACTTTAACAGTAGTGGTGTGAACCTCCTGCGCTCCCAAGTGTTTTAAACTAATAAACAATATAAATAAATATGTGTATAAATCCCAAGGGAGGCTGCTAACATTAAATCATATACCAGTGATTATAATAGATAAAAGTAATAAAGAATGCAGCGCTACACTCAAATCATAAAAATATGTGAATGTGGGATCCCAAAATATCATATAAATTAAATAAATGTGACAGTGTTAACAATAAATATTAATTAGTGCTCATCAATAATACCATCAACACAAATATAATAAATAGCTCAAAACATGTGAAAGAACATATGAAAAAAACATATCCATATATATATATGCATAAACCAAAACTACACATATATATGATATAATCACACGTGCCTGTTGTGAAGTGAAATAACCATAATAATGGTACAAACGAAAGTGTATCTCAAAGTCCAAAAAATATTAATGGTGACAAAACAGTAAACGGTGCTTCCAAATAATACTGTTAGTGACCATAGGTGAAACTCGTGCAGATTTCTGAGTGTGTACAAATCTGAGAATCCAACCACCATCTGGATAAGCCTCTCACCTCATCCCTTCGACCCTTGCGGATCAAAGAGCAGTAGTGGATCCCCCTCACGGATCCTCCAAGCACAAAATCACTCCAAAGGCAGTTTTCTCAGAATTTAGTATTCCCACTCTGGCTCTTCTCCAGGAAAATGTTGTAGTATCAATCTCTCAAATGAGACAAAGGAATCCTCCTCTGCTGCCACTTCCAGCAAGGACTACTCTGTACTTCCTCCCACATGGAACTTCCTGTCTGTACCTCAGACAGGAAGTTCCATGTGGGAGGAAGTACAGAGTAGTCCTTGCTGGAAGTGGCAGCAGAGGAGGATTCCTTTGTCTCATTTGAGAGATTGATACTACAACATTTTCCTGGAGAAGAGCCAGAGTGGGAATACTAAATTCTGAGAAAACTGCCTTTGGAGTGATTTTGTGCTTGGAGGATCCGTGAGGGGGATCCACTACTGCTCTTTGATCCGCAAGGGTCGAAGGGATGAGGTGAGAGGCTTATCCAGATGGTGGTTGGATTCTCAGATTTGTACACACTCAGAAATCTGCACGAGTTTCACCTATGGTCACTAACAGTATTATTTGGAAGCACCGTTTACTGTTTTGTCACCATTAATATTTTTTGGACTTTGAGATACACTTTCGTTTGTACCATTATTATGGTTATTTCACTTCACAACAGGCACGTGTGATTATATCATATATATGTGTAGTTTTGGTTTATGCATATATATATATATATGGATATGTTTTTTTCATATGTTCTTTCACATGTTTTGAGCTATTTATTATATTTGTGTTGATGGTATTATTGATGAGCACTAATTAATATTTATTGTTAACACTGTCACATTTATTTAATTTATATGATATTTTGGGATCCCACATTCACATATTTTCATGATTTGAGTGTAGCGCTGCATTCTTTATTACTTTTATCTACAACCACTTTAGCCCCCGGGCACATCAAGCCCGATTTTGAAATTGTGCGACTTACAGTGAATTTGCATGATTTCAAAGTCGGCTGACTTGCCAATTTCCGGTACGATTTGCAAGACATCTGATACAGATGTCTATGCAAATCGCACCAAAAGTACTGCATGCACTACTTTAGAAATTGGTACGGCTCCGACCAAGTCAGAACCGCACCGAAATGACGGCTCTAATAGCGGACAATAGGGTGCGACTTGGCAAACGATTTGCAAATCACATGCCAAGTCGCACCAGATGTGCCTGGGTGTAAAGTTGGTCTCTTGAAAAAACTGCTACCCTGAACTGAAACCAATAAAATTCTCAAGAAAGAAATAACGGCTCCCTGTAAAGAAAAGGAAACTTAGGCCCCTTGCTCCAAATGTCCATTTTTCATCTGTCCATTTACAGATGAAAAACTGACACACATGTATTTCTATGGACTAGCGGATGTAAACGGATGATCCTCTATTTACATCCATTAATGTCTGCATCTGTTAACATCTGTTTTTTTGAATGGAAGAAAACCCTATTTTTCTTCTAAAAAAAACCCCAGAATGAATGAATGAATGAAAAACAGATGTAAATGGACAAAAAAACTGACAAAAAGGCAGATATAAAAAACAGACATATGGTCCGCTTTTGCATTGGTAAAGGATGTTAAAAAAAAAAAAAAAAAAAAAAAAAAAAACACGCATGAAAAATGGTTCTGTTTTTTCTTGGAAAAAATGTGACTGGATGAAAAAAACGGAATGCCCATGTGAAAGAACCCTTATCTATCTAACTGCCAATCTTCAGTGATCTATGGCACCCAGTCTTCAGTACCTGACACTTCTAGGAACCTCAGATGAGGGGTCACCCTCTGTGGTTTCACCTGCCAGCTTCTTTGTCACTACAGGCAGAGTGCAAGAGGGGGTGAGTGTCCCTAAACACATACTACCTGCATTCAGGGACATGAGTCCACACCTACATGAATGTCAATTTGGAAGCAGCGGCTGTGTCTGTGCAACAGCTACATCCCAATTGACAGAAATAGGACTACAATAACAAATACACCAACTACCTATGATTACAAATAGCAGTTGCATTCCTGAACTTGTTAACCACTTCAAGTCCGGACACTTTTACCCCCTTCCTGTCCAGGCCAATTTTCAGCGCTATCACACTTTGAATGACAATTGCGTGGTCATGCAACACTGTACCCATATACATTTTTTAGTATTTTTTCGAGACAGATAAAGCTTTATTTTGATGGTATTTATTCACCACTGGGATTTTTATTTTTTTTGCTATATAAATGAAAATGTCCAAAAATTTTTAAAAAATTGTGTTTTTCCTATAAAATTTAGCAAATAAATATTTCATCATAAATCTTGGCCAACATTTATTCAGTCATCTTTTTAGTAAAAAAACAAAAAAAAAAAAAAACAAAAACCCAATATTAGTTTATAACCAAAAATAATCATTTTTTAATTTTTTTTTATATTTATGGGTTTTTTTTTCTACATACGGTCACCCTAGCAGTACAGTGTCACCATGGTACTACTTGTGGGGGGTGATGAAGATTTATTTATTTATTTTTTTTACATTGATTGCTTTTACTCCCATAAAGGCTGTAAAAGCAATAACTTTTCCTCTCTGGCTGCATTCTTGCAGCCACTGAGAACTACGGTGTGAGCTGTGGTTGGTCACAGCTTGTCACATGGTACAAGGCTGTTGTGAATAGCCTTGTACCATGTGACCTCTGTGATCATTCATAGATTTCACACGTAGTAAGCAATGATGTCAGAAGTGACATCTTGCTTACTACTCTGCATGTGATCACTGATTGGCCAATCAGTGATCTCATGATCAGGACCTCGCATAGAGGTCCCATACGACGATCGGTGTTCTGCACCGGATCGCGGTGCTGCTCACTCCCAGGGAGTGCGCACAGTCCAAAATGGCGAGCGACGTTTATGAACAGCAACCCGCCCCTGGACTGCCACCGTCCGGTCGTTTATATACAGCGGCTGGACGGCAAGTGGTTAACCACTTCCCGTCCGGCCATTGTATATAAACGGCCGGACGGTGGCACTGCAGGGTCGGGTGGCCATCTATAAACGGCCTCCCCGCACCCTGCTTGTGCGCGCTCCCTGGGAGCGCGCAGCACCGCAATCCGGTGCCCGCTGTGTCCTCCGGAGTCAGTGAAACACCGATCGTCAGACGGGACCTCTGTACGAGGTCCCAATCATGTGATCACTGATTGGCCAATCAGTGATCACATGCAAAGTAGTAAGCAAGATGTCACTTCTGACATCATTGCTTACTACGTGTGAAATCTGTGAATGATCACAGAGGTCACATGGTACAAGGCTATTCACAAAAGCCTTGTACCATGTGACAAGCTGTGACCAATCACAGCTCACTCAGTACTTCTCAATGAGTGCAAGAATGCACACAGAGAGAAAGAGAAATGATTGCTTTTACATCCTATATGGGTGTAAAAGCAATCAGTGTAAAAAAAAAAAATCTTCATCACCCCCCACAAGTAGTACAGTGTCACCATGGTGACACTGTACTGCTAGGGTGACAGTATGTAAAAAAAAAAAAAAAATAATAATATAAAAATGTAAAAAAAATGTTTAAAAATTATAATTTTTGCTTATAAACTAATTTGGATTTTTTTTTTTACTAAAAAGATAACGGAATAAATTTTGGCTAAGATTTATGATGAAATATTATTTATTTGCAAAATTTTATAAAAAAAAACACTTTTTTTCAAAATTTTTGGACATTTCATTTAATAGCAAAAAAAAATACAAATCCCAGTGGTGAATAAATACCACCAAAATAAAGCTTTATCTGTCTAAAAAAAAAAATGGTAAAAAATTCATATGGGTACAGTGTTGCATGACCGCGCAACTGTCATTCAAAGTGTGATAGCGCTAAAAGCTGAAAATTGCCCTGGTCAGGAAGGGGGTAAAAGTGTCCGGTCTGGAAGTGGTTAACACATTAAGACCCCGATCACACTGGATTTGAAATGGCATGCAATTTTCCATGCCATGTGACTTACAAATCGCATGTCAAATCGCAGTTTATTGTCCGCAATTAGATCAGTCACATCAGTTCGGTCCTGACTTGGTCGGAGCCATACTGATTTCTAAAGTAGCACATGCACTACTTTTGGTGCGATTTGCATAGACATCTGTATCAGATGTCTTGCAAATTGCACCTGAAATTGGCATGTTATCCGACTTTGAAATCACGCGACTTCACTGTAAGTCGCACAATTTCAAGGTCGGGTTTGATGTGACCGGAGTGTAAAGTCATATATGGTGACATTTTGCACTATTAAGGTGAAGTATGGAGACACTTTGCACTAAGGCCTCATACACATATGCATCAAGGAAGCGGCAATAAGGGGTTGATCTGTGTTCTCACCCCCCCCCCCCCCCCCGATCACCTACCTACAAGCTGATATGGCACTAGTTTGGGTTCATACACATTGGCTGTGTTACAGTTTGGCAACATTTATACAGCATGTCACATTTAGCAGGCGGTCCTGCTTGCCAAGCACATCCATTGAAGTCAACAGAACTGCGCTTCAACCATGTGACAAACATTTGGCTTACAGTTGCTCTGTGGAACTTCACTGTAAAATCACCCTACGGATCGGAAAAAAAACAAAAAAAAAAACAAAAAAAAAAAAAACACATGCCAAACACATGCATTCAGAAGGTAGCAGTATCGCCTCCTAACTGCCTGTAAACTGGGTCTAAACCACCACCAAAAAACAATCCACCATGGTTTGCTTTTTAGAGGCAAGTTTAAAACCATTGCATGTGCGAACAAGGCTTAACGTGTTACTAAACCCATAACCCTGCATTCACTATATCTGGTCTCCCACAGTACATGGAAAAGTAATTATTTTAGTAAATATAAACTGCTAAACACCTTTTCTCATCAGCAATTAGAGCAGTCTTATGACTTTATCAGTGTCCAGCCAAGCACTGGTTAATCTTGTAGGAGGCGTTTTCATTCTCCTCTGACTGTCCTATGAGGCTGCATTACCCTTGACCCTCTGTCTGGACAGCGCTGTTTGGCCCTATGCTGATCACATGCACCCTCCCAAAAAAAAGGAAAAAACCTCTCTGCACATGTCCCCCTCTTAGATTCCAATTCTTTTTGACCAATTTTGGGGAGTAGGGGAGTAGATGGTATTGGTGATACTGGGGGGGGGGGGGCTGATAGTTATCACCTTGTTATATTTTTAAATGTTTTCTTTTTTAATTATATTGTGTGATCCCCAGAATGTTGACTTGGTTCCCACAAGTCTTCAGATACATTTGAACCCTGTTTTGATTGATGGCCCTTCCTTGTGGTCGTTGGAGGCTTCTTCCTGTTCACCCCGATACCACTAATCTATACCTAGCAGGAGCGCTCTCAGAGTGTGCGGATATCATCGACTGGTAATTGCTGTTGTTTGGTTTGTTCATATTTTGTTTTGTTGTATATATTTGCACTTGTTTATATCATTTATTGATTATATGTTTTTGGTTTGTTTTTGTTTTCTTTGATTCACTGTAGATACTCATGTTTTGCCCTCTTTCCCTGAACAAGTGGTTTTCGTCCCACGAAACATGTTGGAATCTATAACGCAAAGCATTTCTCATGGTTTCAAGTGGATACTATATTACCAGTTTCATCAACACCTAGTATGTCCTATGGTTGGGTGTTTTCTGTCTATATATGTATATATTTCCATTGATAACCATTTCATATACTATCTGTACAGTTGAGTCTACCTTGTTCTAAATTAGTGGCTGTAGTTCGCCATTGCCGATGCCCGTGACGTTCTTTACATCTTGGGCAGCGACCGTCGCCTACTATATCTTCCCCTTGCTGATTTTAATCATATGCCTTTTGGAAGGAAAATGTGTGGTAGAAAAAAGGTGCACAAGCACCACAGCCTTGAGAGGCTTGTGAAACAAAGGCGATTCAAGAATTTGGGGGAAATTCAAAAAGAGTGTGGACTAAAACAGGTGTCAGTGCTTCAAGAGCCACCACACACATGGGCTACAACTGTTGCATTCCTTGTGTCAAGCCACTCCTGAACCAGGATCAACGTTAGAAGCGTCTTACCTGGGCTGAGGATAAAAAGGACGGACTGTTGCTCAGTGGTCCAAAGTCCTCTTTTCAAATGAAAGCCATTTTGCATTTCATTTGGAAATCAAGGACCTATAGTCTGGAGGAAGGGCAGAGGCCCAGAATCCAAGTTGCATGAGGTCCGGTGTGAAGTTTACACAGTCCGTGATGATTTGGGGAGCCATGTCATCTGCTTGTGCTGGTCCACGGTGTTTTATCAAGTCCAAAGTCAGCACTTCATGCTTCCTGCTGCTGACCAGCTTTATGGAGATGCTGATTTCATTTTCCAGCTGGACTTGGCACCTTCAAAAGTAGCAATACTTGGTTTAATGATCATAGTATCACTGTGCTTGATTGGCCAGCAAACTTGCCTGACCTAAACTCCATAGATAACTTGTGGGGTATTGTCAAGAGGAAGATAAGGGACACCAGACCAAACAATGCAGAAGAGCTTAAGGCCGCTATCAAAGCAACCTGGGCTTCCATAACACCTCAGCCGTCCCAGAAGCTGATCGCCTCCATGGCACATTGATGCAGTAATTCATGCAAAAGTAGCCCCGACCAAATATTGAGTGCATACTATACTGTACATGGACATACTTTTCATTAAACCCCAAATTTGTAATCAGCACAACTACATATAAAATATATAACAATACAAATTACAGTGAATAAATAAAATAAATGAATATTAAATACCAATATTATAATGCAAGCTGAACACTTGTTAGTGAATTTCACCTCACCCTAACAAACTAATAAAAAATAAAAGCACAGCGCAACATAAGCACATCTACCCAAAAACAACATATAAACTCAATGAGTACAAAAAATATATAAACAAAGTTCAAAATGTGAACGCCCAATTGAATCTCTGTGACACATGCACATCCATGTGTGACTTACATGTGTTCACTTCTTCCTTACACCCACTTCTTCCTTACACAATTGGTGCACCTCAACCACACCAGGTGAAAAACCTGCTCACCTCCAATATATCATTTTAAGCTCATCTCATTCAAAATAAAAGCAGCCCTTCTGGTCCCGAAATCCACTTCTTATCCAGGTGATATCCCTCTTCTCCTCCGCTTATGCTCAGAGATTGATTGATGTGTTTGAAGGACACTAGACATCTTTTGCAACTTTTGGGTTCCATCCAAAGTGAACATCCCAGTTATTTAGTGACAGCTGATGTCAGCTCACTATATACCATCATTAAACACTGGGATACTATTGAGGTAAAATGAGCATTGGGGAATTCTGACCCATCAAGAAAACATCTTAAATATATTATTGAGCGTTTGGATTTTGGTCTACATCATAATTATTTTTGGTATGACCAACAGTATTTCCTTCAGGGCACCAGGGTAAAATATGGGAGCAGGGTTTGCTCCCAGTGTGGCCAACATGTTTTTGGCACACTGGGAAGAAGAGGCAGTTTTTAAAGGATAAACCGACCCAGCTTATTTGAAATAACTATAAGTCAGCACACAAAAATACATAACACATAATATCCCCTAAAGTCGCATGATTATCCTTCCCCTGAAGTACCAGTATACAATATATCAACCGACTTAAATAAACAAACTCAAAGTCCCAAAAGTAAAATGTCCAAAATTTTAAATAAAAACCCAAAAATGTCCAACGTGATATCCAAATCTTGATGGATAAGTGCTCACTACTCCAAAACGAATCTGAAGATAAAACTCAGATGTTCTTCATATACCTCAAAAAAAAAACAAAATCTAGACATAGTGTATTATCTCAAGCACCACAAGTATAGTGCCACACATACAGCATGCAAAACACTATAGTGTCACAGCATTCGTGAAAAGGATACTCAATAGATATCACTGCAAACCATATAAAAAAATGCATAATTACCCTAAATAATAACCCTGATAATTTTTTGATTTAGGGCAATTATGCATTTTTTATATGGTTTGCAGTGATATCTATTGAGTATCCTTTTCACGAATGCTGTGACACTATAGTGTTTTGCATGCTGCATGTGTGGCACTATACTTGTGGTGCTTGAGATAATACACCATGTCTAGATTTTGTTTTTTTTTTTTAGGTATATGAAGAACGTCTGAGTTTTATCTTCAAATTCGTTTTGGAGTAGTGAGCACTTATCCATCAAGATTTGGATATCACGTTGGACATTTTTGGGTTTTTATTTAAAATTTTGGACATTTTACTTTTGGGACTTTGAGTTTGTTTATTTAAGTCGGTTGATATATTGACCCAGCTTATTTGCTATAAAAGATTTATTGATGATCTGTTCATGTTTTGGGAAGGGGACGAAGAGAGTCTCCTTTCCTTCATGAGCGATTTGGATCAGAATATTAAAAATATTACTTTATCATGGAAATAGGATACATTAAACGTGGTGTTCTTGGACCTAGAGCTTATGTCGAGGGGGGGGGGGGTTGTGAGCACAAAAAATTACTGTAAGCAGACAGACAGAAATGGATATATTGCTGTAGATAGCTGTCACCATAAGCCCTGGCTTTTCAAAATCCCTAAGGATAGTACAATTGGGGTGTATGCAGAACCGGGGGCAGAAGGATGAGCATAGGATTCTATTGGATTAGAATGTTCAGTGGAGGAAGGTGGAGAATATCTTCCGGAAATATTGGAATCTTTTATTAAATGGATACAATTTTGGAGAAGGTATTACCGATATACCTGAGGTCCGTGTATAAAAAAAAAGTCTTCGTAATGTTATTTCGCCTGGGGTATTGGACCCCCCCCCCCCCCCCAACAACAAATAGAGTGACAGGATTATTGATTTAAAGGGCTTCTATACTTGTGGGAGATGTTTAACGTGTAGAACCTTTAGGGTTAATGATAAAAGTAGAAAGGAGTTTGTCGTTCCTACCCCGGGGAAGTCATACAATATTAAAGATTTTATTACATGCACCACAGAAGGTGTCATATACATGATGGAGTGCCCTTGTTGCATCCAGTATGTGGGACGCACCTCTAGACCTTTGTATATTAGAATACGGGAGCATCTCCTAGATTGTGAGCTCTAAGGAGCCGGGCTCTCTGTTTCCTCTTGTACCAAATTGTTTTGTAACTGTACTGTCTACCTTCGTTTTGTAAAGCGCTGCGCAAACTGTTGGTGCTATATAAATCCTGCAGAATAATAATATGAATAATATTTGTAAAGGAAAGAGGACGCATTGTTTCTAAACATTTTAGGGATTTTCATAATAAGGATCCCAAGGGATTGAAGTTTTGAGGGGTAGAGAAGGTTGATATGCATTGGAGGGGGTAACAATGTTATTAGGCCTTTAGGCAAAAGGGAATCCTTTTGGATTTTTGAAACCAAGGTGCCAACTCCTAGGGGTTTTAATGTGGATTAGGATTTGATTTATTTTATTTCAAATAGTTGAGTAAAGCAATTTTATGTCTATTTTTATTACTTTTTTATTGCATTTTAGTTCATCTTTATTTCATATTATTTATTTCATTTTATTTATATTTCATTTGGTTTTTATGTATTTGTATTAGTGCAATATTATTTATAAGGTGGATGTAAGATGAAGGTATTTATCACTTTGCATCATCTGGAGATAGTGTATAATATCGGTGGTTGTATATTTGAGTGCAATACCCAGAAGTGGTGTTTTTCATACTTCTGGGGACATGAAGGTATTGTTTCAGGAGCAATATTGAAAGGCTGACTTGGATAGCAGTATTTTCCAGCTTGGGGTGAAGGATGACGCATTTCCAGTAAGGGATTCTGGTCTAGGGATGGCGCACTTTTGGTCCGGCGTCAGTCGCTGCCCTTCTGGATATTGCACTGTGTGTCTCCATGTGGATTTATTAGACTATTTAAGGCTCGGCATTATTGACTCCCCCACCTACTGAAGAAGCCCATATGTGGGCACAACGTGTCTAGGGACAAGGAGCTGATCTCTATCATGATCGTTTGCGGTCATCTTGGTAGCGAAGTGGTGAGCAATTGGATCACTGGAGTTATATGCTGATTTTACATGAGGATTATGCAAGTATGATTTTAACTGTGGGGATAAAATAAAGTCTCAAAACGGAAAGCACAATGCTTTGGCCTTTTTATTATATGGTACACGCATTATTATTATTATTATACAGTATTTATAAAGCGCCAATGGTTTGCTCAGCGCTGTACATTACAAAGGGGGACAGAACATGTGACAGAACAATACCAATACAATGCAAAACATGAGGGGATTGAGGGCCCTGCTCTTTCAAGCTTACAATCTAGGAGACCCATCAATCTCTGAGAAAAAGCATTGGAGAAGCGGGATATCACCTTGATAAGAAGTGGATTTCGAGACCAGAAGGGCTGCTTTATTTTAAATGCAATGAGCTTAAAATTGATATATTGGAGGTGAGCAGGTTTTTCACCTGGTGTGGTGGAGGTGCAACAATTGTGTAAGGAAGGATACAATTAATCTAACACACATCTAAGTCACACGTGGATGTGTCACAGAGATTCAACTGGGTGATCACATTTTGGACTTTGGTTATATATTATTTTGCACTAATTGAGTTTATATGTTGTTTTTGGGAAGATGCGCTTATGTTGCGCTGTGCTTTTATTTTTATTAATGCTTTTCAGTAAGCCAACAGTTCTGTATTAAAAATCTTTTTTTTTTTTTTATTGGTCTTATGTAATATTCTAATTTTCAGAAATGCGGAATTTTGGGTTTTCACTAACTGTAAGCCATAATCATCAAAATTAAAAGAAAGAAATGTTTGAAATTTATCACTCCGTGTGTAATGAATCTATAGACTATACGAATTTCACTTTTTTTAATTGAATTACTGAAATAAAGTTACCTTTTTGATGATATTCTAATGTATTGTGATGCACTTATATTTCATGTTATTTTCTGTCCAATTTTTGTAAGTTACTTTCAATAAATGAGATATATATATATACATACATACATACATACATACATACATACATACATACATACATACATACACTACTCACTTTTGTTGCCAGCGGTTTAGACATTAGTGGCTGTGTGTTGTGTTATTTTGAGGGGACAGCAAATTTACACTGTTAAAATATTTACAATAATGTGAGGGGTGTACTCCCTTCTGGGAGATACTGTATATATATATATATATATATATATATATATATATATATATATATATATATTTTTTTTTTAAACTGTCTATTTTGGTTTTTGGCCAAGTGCATCCTGAACTTTCATTTCGGTGTACCACTAGTCAATACAGGAGAAGAGCCTGTACAATTGCACTTCTAAATAAATGATTGTATATAGTGCCAACAATTTACACAGCTCTGTACAAATACTGTACATTCAGATCAGTCCCTGCCCCAAAGGAGCTTACAATCTAAGGTCCCTATCTTCTATGCATGCACACACATAATAGGGCTGATTTAGACAGGCGCTCAAACCTACCAGCATGTCTTTTGAAAGAACATCAGTGAATATGCAAACTCCATGCAGCTAGTGTCCTGGACAAGAATTTAAACAGAGGACCATAGTGCTAAAAAATAATTAGGACTAGAAGTGCTGAGCACTAAGCCACTGCCCTGCCCACCGTGCAAACAATTCCAGCACAACTATAGCAGAATGTGACAGAGCGAAGATTAGAAATCATTTTAAACGTGTTCCCTCCAAGGGCTAGAAGTTCAAGGAGTGTATTTGTGAAAAAAAAACCCCAAAAAAACACAGTTATCAGTTTAAATTGCTCACACTGCATGCCTGGAGGTGTATTTGTCCAGTTAAACTGCTGGTACATCCATACTGAGGCAAATCCCATCCACGGCACCACCTGCCTGGAGTTTGCATGTTCTCCCTGTGCCTGCGTGGGTTTCCTCCGGGTACTCCGGTTTCCTCCCACACTCCAAAGACATGCTGGTAGGTTAATTGGATCTTGTCTAAATTGCCCTAATATGTGTATGTATGAATGTGAGTTAGGGACCTTAGATTGTACGCCCCTTGAGGGTTAGGGACTGATGTGAATGTTCAATATATATGTGTAAAGCGCTGTGTAAATGGACAGCACTATATAAGTACCTGAAATAAATAAATTCAAACATTTTCCAATGTCCTCTACAGGTGAATGTTTTTCATCAAAAATAGGGTGGCTCTTGAAAATGACACACTATGGCCACTAGATGGCATTGTGGATCATAAATAATAATTACTTATTTTCTATAATCCTCAGCTCCATCTAGTGACCATATTGTGGTTTTCTTGCAACATTTTTTTTTCTTTAATTCGAATATATAATACTCAATCTGTAGAGGAAATAGGAGAACATTTTTTCACCCCCATTCACACAGAAGATATGTACCAGAGGTTTGACTGGACAAATACCTTTTTTTCTATAAATACACACCCAAGCATACAGTGTGAGCAATCGGAGCCGATTCAGCAGAAAGACGACCATGCATGACTCACAGACTATGGTGAATTTGGATAACATGAACAGGCATGCTTGGAGGGAGGACTAAAAAAAAAAAAAAAAAAAAATCTAAGAGATGTATGTATTTGAATTTTATAACCCAAGCCGAGTCCCAGTTGGGAACATTTGTCCTCACTTCCTGTGCTGGTGACACTCATTATTGGAAGTGAAGAGGAAATCTTCCTCAAAAGGGGCTCTTGAAGCGCTTAGAAAACAGACTCCAGCCGGATCACATTCAGTTTGCTAAAGAACTGTGTATCATAATCAACTCCTATGTATTTTTAGAACATACATTTCACCCTTTGCAAGTCAGGGAGTACAGTCCCTCACCTCTAATATACACAGCAGGTACCATGTTGTGGGAGGGGGTCAGGTAGTACAGTAATATACACAGTATGTACCATGTTGTGGAGGGGGGGTGTCAGGTCAGGAAGTACAGCAATATACACAGTACAGGTCAGGCAGAAGAGCAATATACACAGCACATACCATGTTGTGGTTAGGAGGGGGTCAGGCAGTACAGCAATATACACATCACATACCATGTTGTGATTAGGAGGGGGGTCAGGCAGTACATCAATATACACAGCACATACCATGTTGTGGTTAGGAGGGGGTCAGGCAGAACAGCAATATACACAGCCCATACCACGTTGTGATTAGGAGGGGGTCAGGCAGTACAGCAATATACACAGCACATACCATGTTGTGATTAGGAGGGGGTCAGGCAGTACAGCAATATACACAGCACATACCATGTTGTGATTAGGAGGGGTCAGGCAGAACAGCAATATACACAGCCCATACCACGTTGTAGTTAGGAGGGGGTCAGGCAGCACAGCAATATACACAGCACATACCACGTTGTGGTTAGGAGGGGGTCAGGCAGCACAGCAATATACACAGCACATACCACGTTGTGGTTAGGAGGGGGTCAGGCAGCACAGCAATATACACAGCACATACCACGTTGTGGTTAGGAGGGGGTCAGGCAGTACAGCAATATACACAGCCCATACCACGTTGTGGTTAGGAGGGGGTCAGGCAGTACAGCAATATACACAGCCCATACCATGTTGTGGTTAGGAGGGCATCAGGCAGTACAGCAATATACACAGCACATACCATGTTGTGATTAGGAGGGGGTCAGGTCAGGCAGTACAGCAATATACACAGCCCATAGTTGTGATTAGGAGGGGGTCAGGTCAGGCAGTACAGCAACATACACAACCCATACCATGTTGTGATTAGGAGGGGGTCAGGCAGTACAGCAATATACACAGCCCATACCATGTTGTGGTTAGGAGGGGGGTCAAGTCAGGCAGTACAGCAATATACATAGCACATACCAAGTTCTGATGGTCTGGGGGGGGGGGGGGGGGAGAGGTGTGAAGTCAGGCAGTACAGCAATATACACAGCCCATACCATGTTGTGATTAGGAGGGGGGTCAGGCAGTACAGCAATATACACAGCCCATACCATGTTGTGGTTAGGAGGGGGGTCAAGTCAGGCAGTACAGTAATATACACAGCACATACCATGTTGTGATGGTCTGGGGGGGGGGGGAGGTGTCAAGTCAGGCAGTACAGCAATACACACAGCACATACCATGTTGTGATGGTCTGGGGGGGGTGTAAAGTCAGGCAGTACAGCAATACAACACAGCACATACCATGTTTGCTTAGCAGGGGGTCAAGTCAGACAGCACATACCATGTTGTGGTTCAGAGGGGGGAGTCAGGTCACGCAGTACAGCCATCCCACACCTCTAATATACACAGCATGTACAATGTTTTGGGAAGGCGGGTGTCATGCACTACTGCCCCATCCTATAATAAACACAGCACATACCATGTTGTCAAGGTGGGGGGGGGGGGGGGGGTTGGTGTCAGGTCAGGCCTCCACCTCTAATATACACACAGCACTTACCATGCTATGGCAAAAAAAGGGGGGGGGTGTAAGGTCAGGCAGTACAGCCACCCAACTATACTAAACACAGCACGTACCATGTTGTTGAAAAGGGAGGGGGGGGTCAGGCAGTGAAGTAATATACTCAGAACGTACCATGTTGTTCCCAGGCCGTGTCCCTGTTGCGCTTCCGGTGTGGCGGCCTGCAGCCCGGAGCGGGGCTGAGGTGTCAGGTGTGCGGTGGGGTTCGGGCCCGGGGAGCTGGGCTCGGCCCGCTGTGAAGGTGCAGCCTCCAGCCCGGAGTGGGAGGCCCGGGCACGGCAGGCCGGGAAATGAACGCGTTGCTATGCAACCTCTCTTAAAGGGACCGCGACTTCGGGAGAGAAGGCTGGGGTCAGCCAGGACAGAGCCCTGCTTACATAATTCTCTGAGAGCTGTCCTTCACAGGGCATGAGAGCACTGGCCTCCCTCCCTGGGAGCACTGACAGAGCTCTGCGCCATCTATGTACAAGCTGAGTATACATATATATTCCTCACTGCAGGCACAGAGCAGTCATGGGCACTCAGGAAAGTGATCATTATAAACACAACTATGTATAAAACTGTGTATGGAGGATTCATTCACCTTCACATAACCCCCCCCAAAAACTGATGACTAATTGGTGTCTGTAGATAAAAACAAACTGTGCAGCTGAATCAAAGTCGGATAATGCCCTTGCTATAGGTGTAGGCCATTTACATACATCCCGAAGCTTGACAGCAGTATTTCTAGGAGGTTGCTAGGGATGTTGCTAAGAGAAGCCTAGCTGTCACTATTCACCTCCACCATCACAGGAATGAGCTCAGAGCTACTACATCAGAAGAAAGTGCCAACAGTTTGACAGCACTTTACAATATAAAGGGGGACACTACAATTACAATACAGTTCAGTACACAAGTAATAGGATGGCCTTGCTCATGGAGCTTACAATCTAAAGAGAGGGGGAGGTGATACAAAAAGTTATAGCTGCGGGGGATGATGGAGGTGACTCAAGTATGGCTTTTTTAGGTGGAGGTGGGGTTAAGTTTCCCTGAATAAATGAGTGTTCAAGGCTCTCCTAAAGGCGGACAGGGTAGGAGCTGAGCGGACTTACTAGGGTTGGGAGTTCCAGAAGATGGGAGAGGTTCTGAAAAAGTCCTAGAAGCAAGTATGGGAGGAGGAAATGAACACAAATCTCCCCAATGGAACACAGATGGCAATAGAACCTGACACGGGTAATAACCTTCCCTTGCTCTATCCAAAATGGAAAGAAACGTTTGCATTTAGTTCTATTTGGAAATAAACCCTGAAATCTTTCCCTGCCTTGTTTCTCCATGCTGCTAGGTTGGTTGGTGACATGCTTAGGCAGTAGTCATATGGGTTGGGGGAGGGGGGCTTGTATCAATGTAGTGGTCTCCCTGCATAGGTCTGACCCCCCCCCCCCCCCCCCCCGCCACTTAGTGAGACCAGTAGTTCTGTGATTGGCAATGTGCATACTCCATGCTGAATGTAGAGCACTAGCTGTGGCTCAGCAGACAGCGTGGTGGGCCGACCTCTGCAGATTGACCACTGATTTCACACAGAAACAAGAGTCCTTTTCTGCAGCATGCTGGCAGGGAGAAGGCTTTTCTTCTCAGGATGTGTCTGCTTCCTAAAGAACTAAAGAAAACCAACTGCAAGACTTTTTCAAACCTTTTGTTGTGATTCACACGGAATGTGTTTAACTGTGGAACGAAACCCATGGATTAAACAGTTTCAAAACATTTACATTTGGCAAAGCTAACTGTCACATTTGCAGGGGCTCACAACCAAACTGTCGAACTATCAAATGGTTGGTGTCATAACTGATCACTGATGGTCAGCACCATGGCAGTTGCAGATCAAACAGAGGCCAAGATGGCAACTTCCTTGGCTGAAAAGGTTAGGATGGTTTAGTTCCAATGAGGGCCAGTTCATACTATTCACACTACATGCGTTTCAGCTGCTTTTTTTTCTGCATCCAAAACGGAAAGTAATTTATATGGTTGTCAATGTCATAGTTCACATCAGTGCTTGAAGTTCCAGTGCGTTGCGGTTGCAGTAAAAAAAAAATCTGGTGCAGCTGTGCATAGTATCCAATCAGCTTCAAGGTTTACTTGTTGAAGCTTAAAGTGTTACTAAACTCATATCTATATATGCAAAAGGAGCCAGCCTGACGTGACCTAGCAAGACTTCATTTTTCTGACTAAAGTTCCACTTTAACCGCTTCCCAACCACGCTATAGCTGAAAGACGGCTACAGCGCGGTTGTTCAGTTCTGGGAGGGCGTTCACAGACCCAGAACGCACCCCCTGTGCATCCCCAGCGGTGCGCACCCGGTGATCGCTGTGTCATACGTGATTAGGTAAAAGGCCAATCACAGCGGCCTATTACCACGTGATCAGCTGTGTCCAATGACACAGGAGATCACAAAGTAAATACAGTTGCCGGTTATCGGCAGGACTTTCCTCACACTGTCACAGCGTGAGGAAAGTACTGCAGATAACCGGCAAATGTGACAGGGAAGATCTGCACTGATAATCAGGGCACTGATTATCAGTGCCGCCCAGCAGTGTCACCCATCAGTGCCCAGAAATGCCACCTGTCACTGCCCAGCAGTGCTGCCAGTCAGTGCCGTATAATCAGTACCCATCATTGCTGCATATCAGTGCATCATCAGTGCCTCCTCATCAATGCCCACCAGTGCCGCCTCATCAGTGCCAATCATTGCTACCTATCAGTGCCACCTCATCAGTGCCCACCAGTGCTACCTATCAGTGCAGCTTCATCAATGCACATCAGTAAAGGAGAAAAATTACCTGTTTGCAAAATTTTATAATAGAAACAAAGAAAACCTTTTTTTTTCAAATTTTAAAATAAAACATCCAGTGGAGAGTAAATCCCACTAAAAGAAAGCTCTATTTGTGTGAAAAAAAAAAGATAAAAACTTCATATGGGTACAGTGTTGCATGACCACGTAATTGTCATTCAAAGTGCAACAACACTGAAAGCTGAAAATTGGCCTGGGCAGGAAGGGGGTAAAGTGCCTGGTAGGCTAGTGGTTAACTGAAAGTTCTGATGGGCTTTAAAGTTTTGGATGGAGTGAGGAAGGATAAGAAGCATAGTCTGGTTTTTACTTCTAGTCTATTTAGAGATTTCCCCTCGCTGACTACCACAACTGTTTCACCAAACAGGAAGTAAAGTATATGTGCAATAGGAATACAGACAGAAATAATAGGCTGATAATTTTCTATTTAAGAAAGTATATATTTTTTTCTGTCAGTGGCCTGGTTGGAGATGTTCCCTCACTTCCCTTATACTAAAACTATCAGTAAGCCAGGGGAAATCAGATCTAACTCAGCTTTTATATAGCAGCAAGAAATGGACAGGAGGACTAATCCTTCCCCACTCCATCCAAGACTACAAAAATGTTGGTTGGACATTAATGTAAAAATAATGGTATCCCTTTGCAACATAAGGACAGTACTATTGGTGGCATAATAATATCCATAGGAGCCCATGTGGCTACTATGGGGCCTGGGGGTGGAAGGGGACCCCAATAGGGAGGTTGTTGACCTGACAGGAGGAGTAATCAGGATGCTCACTAGTCATAAATCCTCTTTGCTTTCAGTGTAGGATGTAGAATTTGTTTAGGGGTCTGAGCAGTGTAGATCTCTTGTGGAAAAGCGTGTCCTCCACTGGCTAATGTGGTTTCTTCTACCCTACTTCACTATAGTGTCCTGCAAAAACTAGGGATCAGCAGATACAGGGGCGGACTGACAACTCATGGGGCCCCCGGGCAATAGGGGATCATGGGGCCCCTGTGACCTCGCCCAAACCCAAAAAAGCCTATGAAAAAGCCAATGAAAGGTACCAGGGGCATCTCATGGGGCCCCCTCGGGCAGTGCCAGAGTGCTCAAATGGTCAGTCCGCCCCTGAACAGGTACCACTGTGGCAGGTGGGGAGAGGGGGGTACTATTTAAACGGCCTAACGCATTGACTAGGATCATCATCAGGAGTGAAGTTACTGCAAACCAGCTGATGGACATGAAGTTGTTTTCTTCCCAGGGTGCTACTGCCTCTGCCATTTCTCTAACAGGTTGCTTCAAAACAGAAGTACTAACAAACTATGTTGGCAATACCTCTCTAGGGTCACAGGAGTACATCATTTGATGGGGCAGAGCAGCATCAGGTTTGGGAAGGATCCCAACAATATTGTGGGGATCCACTCTGCTGCCTGATTGACAGCTGGCTTCATCTTTCAATGCATGAGAGCTAGAGTCAGCTGTACCCACCGATTACCTAGGCTGGGGAGAAGCTCAGAAGAAGTCCTGAAGGTGAATATGGGAGGAGGTGACACAGGAACTAGAGAACAGAAAGTCTTGGGAGGATCGAAGAGAACGGTTTGGTCAATACTTTGAGACCAGGTTGGTGATGTAGCTGGGGGCAGAGTTGTGGATGGCTTTGTAAGTTGCTGTATTTTGAATTTTATTTGTTGGGAGGGATTGATCAACTGTGTCAAAGGCAGCAGTGAGGTCCAAGAGTAAGAGAACGGAATAGTGACAGTTGGTTTTAGCGATTAGTAAGTCGTTTGTGAGTTTTAGGAGAGCAGTTTCTGTGGAGTGTTGTGGGCGAAATCCAGACTGAAGGGGATGGAGAAGGTTATTCTCTATGAGGTGGGAGCTCAGATGGTTGTAGACTAGATGTTCAAGGAGTTTGGAAGCAAAAAGGGAGCAAGGAGATGGGTCTTAGGTTGCTAAGATTGGCGGGGTCAGGTATGGCTTTTTAAGTATGGGGGTGACTAGCGCATGTTTAGAGGGTTGGGGAAGATGGCAGTAGAAAGGGAGAGATTGAAGATATGAGTTAGAGTGAAGAATAAAGCCAGAGGGTGACCTTAGTATTTGCAAGGGAACAGGGTCCAGGAGATAGGTGCTTAGGCGGGCTTTAGAAAAAAGTTTACCAACTTCCTCTATAGTAGCTGGGTTATACAAGGGAAGTGTAGATTGTGCTGGTGGACAAGGAGTGTAAGGTGAGGGAGATATCTGTACAGTGGAGATCTTGTCACAAATTGTATCAATCTTCTTTTTGAAGTGATTAGCGATCTCCTGGGCAGATAGTGAGTTAGTGGGTGGAGGTAATGAAGGACGAAGTAGAGAGTTAAAGGTAGAAAAGCGTTGACGGGGATTGAGAGGGTGTTAATGAGAGTGATAAAATAGGTCTGTTTGGCAGTGTGGAGACAGGAATTGTATTTTTGAAGGGCAGATTTATATTGGTCAAATTCTTGCTGGGTCTTAGTCTTACGCCATAAACGCTTGAGCACGGCTATGTTTTTTGAGGCATCTGGTATTGTCTGTTTGCCAGGGCTGTAGTGTTCGGGGCCTAATTCTGTGTGTAGTGAGGGGGCAATGTGACCAGGGTGGATGACAGTGAACTGTTGTAGACAGAAGTGGCCAGGTTGGGGCGGGACAGAGCTGTGATTTTGTCATAGAGACAAAATATGTCTCTACTACACTATGAATTAAGTCCAGTTAAGACAACTATCATTGTAGTTCCTGGAGAGTGATTCTGATTCTTCTGATCTCTGCATCAGAGTCTCTGCAGCAGCTTTGCCCACCCCTCCTGTCCATTCACAGAAGCCTTGATATTATGGGAACACATTCACAAAAAGGCTTCTGTGAATGGGCAGTAGAGGGGAGAGCATAGCTGCTCTGTGCATTTCCCTCCCTTCAGATTCCCAGAGCATCTCTTCAGCAGAACAATAAACCTATCAGATGTAAATAATAGAAGTCCAGGAGATGTCATGCAGCTCCTTGGACGTAATACATAGTATGCCTTAACATTTTACAAAGTGGCTGAATTCCTGGAATTCAGCTTTAAAGTTAAATCCAAGCACTTAAAATCCCCCCCAACCCTTTGTACACAAATATACAAATGTAAATACATGCATTGCGGGCACCTACGCAGGAAAATGTCAATTGCACTGCACATGTTACATATCTTTGCGCACGTTGGATTGAGAACAATAATTCTAGACCCATTATTCACAAGTAACTCTACACTGATGACCTGTAGGGACTTTTAAAGCATCACCTATAGAAAACATAGGAAACCAAAGTATGCAATTTTAAGGGATGACATGTTGGGTATCTATTCACTCGGCGCTACTTCAATTTTTTAAATTTTAAATGACTTTAATACCGCGCTATAGCCAAAAGAAGGCTACAGCATGGTTCTCTTGTTCTCAGAGGGTGCGCTCTGTGACCGCTGTGTCCTTTGGAACCCAGCTGATCACAGATTGTGGTAAGGGGCCAGTCACAGCAGCCTTTTACCATATGATCAGCTGTGTCCAATCACAGCTGATCACATGTAAACAGACTTGCCCGTTGTCGGCAGTCCTTTCCTCACACGCTGTGTCTGTACCCAGGAAGGCTGTCAGCACTTTGTCTACACTGATAATCGGGGCACTGATGATCAGTGCAGCTTATCAGTGCCTATTAGTGCTGCCTATAAGTGCTCATCAGTTCAGCCTCATCAGTGACCATTAACGTAGCTTATCAGTGCCCCCTCATCACTGCAGCCTATCAGTGCTCATCAGTGCCGCCTCATCACTGCAGCCTATCAGTGCAGCTTATCACTGCAGCCTATTAGTGCCCATCAGTGCAGCCTCATCACTGCAGCCTCTCAGTGCCCATCAGTGCAGCCTTATCACTGATGCCTAGCAGTGCCCATCAGTGCAGCCTCATCACTGCAGCCTATCAGTGCCTCATCACTGCAGCCTCTCAGTGCCCATCAGTGCAGCCTTTCAGTGCCCATCAGTGCAGCCTGATCACTGCTGCCTAGCAGTGCCTCATCACTTGCAGCCTATCAGTGCCCATCACTGCAGCCTCACAGTGCCCATCAGTGCAGCCTCATCACTGCAGCCTCTCAGTGCCCATCAGTGCAGCCTTATCACTGCTGCCTAGCATTGCCCATCAGTGCAGCTTCATCACTGCTGCCTATCAGTGCAGCCTCATCACTGCAGCCTCTCAGTGCCCATCAGTGCAGCCTCATCACTGCAGCCTATCAGTGCAGCTTCATCACTGCAGCCTAATCTCTGCAGCCTATCAGTGCCCTTCAGTGCAGCCTCATCAGCATGAAACAGTGAAGAACAAAAATTGCTTATTTACAAAATTTTATTACAGAAGCGAAGGTTTTTTTCCTAGCAAAAAAAACCCAAAAAAACCCAGTTGTAACCTAATACCACCAAAAGAAAGCTCTATCAGTATATAAAAAAATCATGTGTACAGTGTTGCATTCAAAGTGCGACAGCGCTAAAAGCTGAAGATTGGCCTGGGCAGGAAGGGGGTGAAAGTGCCCGGTACTGAAGGGTTAAAACCGAACACGTATTAAAGGGACGAGGTTGCAACTCTAAAGCAGACACTGACAGTAGAGTCTCTCCATCGTTCATTCAAAATTCAACTCTCACCACGTTCCACAATGGAACACCCCTTACCACCTGTCACCAGCAGCACGCCCACTTCCTGATTCTACTTTCGCTCCTCCCCAACTCGTTCTGATTTGCAGGTTGCCGGTCACATGACGGCATTGCGCACGCGCCATGTGCTAATTTTGTCCTCTCGGGTTCTTATTGGGCAAATGCAGTGGAACGCCTCCAAGCTTTCCCTGTTTCCATAGTAGTTGTCACATCCGGTTTAAGGCACGAAGGCGTGGCTTAGGGGTCAGTGTGACCGGTGCATGTGGCTGTCATGGCTGGGCTGGTGGACTTCAAGAACGAGGAGGAGGTGAAGGAGTACCTGGACAATCTGGGGGTGGAGTACCACTATGCGTGCTACAAGGAGAAGCAGCCTGACGGTGAGAGTGTGCCCGGTGTGAGGGAAGGGGGCTCCACCTGAAATTGGATTTTCAGATTTGTATACACTCTGATCACATCAAACCTTACAGCTGCTTAGATGACATGGCGATGTTTGCGGTGAAATCTGCGTCCTGGTCACCGCTGTGATGAGGGGGCCTCATTCTCTGTGTTCAGGTTACTCCTACGGAGAGCCGGCTGATGCGTCAGATCCCCAGTGTCATCCATTATAAATCATCTCTTCCAATAGCACACTGAAGGCATCACAGCACTAAGGTTCCATTCACATCTGAGCGGAGCCGTTTGTGCACTTTTTATGCGCGTTTGCAAATGTGTTTGATTTGTTCTTGCGTTTTCAGGTTGTTTGAGTTCTGGCGTATTTATATTAGCCAATAGAGAAATATTTCTACCATCAGTTGTTGCCATGCCAGGAAAAAAAAAACGATCTTGGTTTCCGCGATTTGCAAGTCTCCATGTATTTCTATGGGAATGAAACCGCACCAAAAATGTATCAGTCTGCCTGAATGGAGCTACAAAAGTATCTCCAAAACTTTTTTGAGCCTCAGGCATTCTGTGTTTTTATTTATTTATTTTTTCTGATGGGTGTGTTGGTGGCTTGTTCATTTGATTTGGCTGCCTAGACAAAATGTTGACTCGCCATACACATAATGCTCCATTCACACGGCTCTACCAACATTTTACAGATGTTTTCCTGTAAAAAAAAGTTTCTGCGTAACTGATACTTGCTTTTAGATCTGTTTTAACCTCTTGCCGACCGCACAATGTAGTTTTACTGCTACAGTGCAGGCCGGCTGTGCAGAATCGCGTATATAGTATATACAGGATTTTGTATTTCCAGGTAGGGGGCGCCCACTGGGTCCCCGGCTAATGATTTATGGCTGGAACCAGCTGATCGGCAGGGCGAGTGACAGGTGAAAGCTAGTAGGCAAAGACTGACCTCTCTACTGTCAATGACGATGTGTTGGTTTTTGTTTCCCTGCAAAGAGCAGGGAGTAAAAACCGGCACATCCTCCTAGTAAAAACAGCACACAGTAAACGCATTACTAGGCGCACAGTTAACCCTTTGATTGGCCCAGATGTTAACCCCTTCCCAGCCAAGTGTCATTAGTAGTGTCAGTGTATATTATTAGCAATGATCACTATTAGAGATGAGCGAATTATTCAAAAATTCGATTCGGCTGATTCGCCGAATTTGCGGGAGAAATTCGATTCGATGCGAATTTATTCGCTGCGAATTTAACTTATTAAAAGGGTTTCTAGGCTTCAGAGAGCCTTTATATTAGTGCAGAACACTGTACCTTTAATTTAAATGCCCTTGGAGTCTGCTGGGGAAGAGAAATAATACTGTCAGTCAGTATGACATGCAGATGAGTGCCGTCGATCTTAGAATCACCGCACACTTCACTCATTTGGGCAGTCACGGGGCACGACGACGAAGAAGAATGAGAAGAAGAATGAAAAGAAGAAGGAGAAGGAGGAGAAGAAGAATGAAAAGAAGAATGAAAAGAAGAATGAAAAGAAGAAGAATTCCAGTACAGCAAAAAGTGTATCTGCAGAGAGCTCCGCTATTTCTGACAGTTCTCTGACAGTTCCTTCACATTTACAGCGGTTGAAACATTGTATCTATTTATTTCCGAATAAAAACATCTGTATCCTAAATGGAAACAAATAGATACAATGTTTCAACCACTGTAAATGAACTGTCAGTACTGTCAGAGAACTGTCAGAAATAGCGGAGCTCCCTGCAGTGACACTTTTTGCCGGCTGATCGGGGAAAATTCGATTCGTGCACCCGAAGTTTGCTAAAAGAATGAAAAGAAGAATGAAAAGAAGAATGAAAAGAAGAAGTATGAGAAGAAGAAGAATGAAAAGAAGAAGAAGAAGAATGAAAAGAAGAAGAATGAAAAGAAGAAGAAGAAGAAGAATAAGAATGAAAAGAAGAAGAAGAAGAATGAAAAAAAGAAGAAGAATGAAAAGAAGAAGAATGAAAAGAGAAGGAATTCCAGTACAGCAAAAAGTGTATCTGCAGAGAGCTCCGCTATTTCTGACAGTTCTCTGACAGTTCCTTCACATTTACAGCGGTTGAAACATTGTATCTATTTATTTCCGAATAAAAACATCTGTATCCTAAATGGAAACAAATAGATACAATGTTTCAACCACTGTAAATGAACTGTCAGAACTGTCAGAGAACTGTCAGAAATAGCGGAGCTCTCTGCAGTGACACTTTTTGCCGGCTGATCGGGGAAAATTCGATTTGTGCACCCGAAGTTTGCTAGAAGAATGAAAAGAAGAAGAATGAAAAGAATAAGAAGAATGAAAAGAAGAAAAAGAAGAAGAATAAGAAGAATGAAAAGAAGAAGAAAAAGAAGAATGAAAAGAATGAAAAGAAGGAGAAGAAGAATGAGAAGAAGAATGAAAAGAAGAAGAATTCCAGTACAGCAAAAAGTGTATCTGCAGAGAGCTCCCCTATTTCTGACAGTTCTCTGACAGTTCCTTCACATTTACAGCGGTTGAAACATTGTATCTATTTATTTCCGAATAAAAACATCTGTATCCTAAATGGAAACAAATAGATACAATGTTTCAACCGCTGTAAATGAACTGTCAGAAATAGCGGAGCTCTCTGCAGTGACACTTTTTGCCGGCTGATCGGGGAAAATTCGATTCGTGCACCCGAAGTTTGCTAAAATTCGGATTCGGTGCGAATCGAATTTTTCCTAATATTCGAAACGAACTCCACTTCGCCAAGTTTGATTCGCTCATCTCTAATCACTATATTAATGTCATTAGTGATGTCAGTTCCCATGAAGTGTCATTAAGTGCCCGGTCACACTGGTGCAATCTCAGGTGCAAATTGAAATCACATCTAGTGAATGTCAGTGTCTTAACATTTGTGATTTGCTGCAGGTTTTTGCGATTTCACATACATAGAATATCATGGAAATTGCACTGCAAATTGCAAGAAATCATTGAAAATCTTCAAAAGTAGCTACAAAGTCTTCAGAAATCGCACCTCAAATCATGCTGAAATTGCACACAAATCACATAATTTTAAATCGCAGCGATGTGACCAGTGAGTTAGTGTCAGATTGCCCGCCGCACTATCACAGTCCCACTAGAAGTCGCTGATCACCACCATTACTAGTATAAAAAAAATTTCCAGTATACATCCCATATTTTGTAGATGCTCTAAATTTCACGCAAACCAGACATACACTTATTGGGGTGTTTCAGACATGTAGCAGAATACATTTTGGCCTAAATTTATGAAGAAATGTGATTAAAAAAACAATTTTAATTGGATATGTTTTATAGCAGAGAGAAAGAAATGTTTTTTTTTTCTTTGTTTTTTTTAAACACAATTGTCATCAAATAAAAAATTTAAGTTGCACTAATGCCACAGACATTCCAAAACAAATAATGAGATGAGAAGACAATAGATAATACACCATAACATAATCAGTAAATGGAAGGAATATGGGAGTGAAGGGAAAGGTGAAATAATAAAGATCCAAAATGAGGACCAAAAGGTGTAACAGACCATAAACCGTGAACATGGGTAAAATGCACGGAAATGATCAGGGAAAAATAAAATATTAACTAAATCACAGTAATAGTGGGACATATGAGTCCATCATAACATAAATGAAATAACATGAATACAATTAATGAGAAAGTGGAGCAAAATGTGAAAAATACAAAATGAAGTGCTTAAATATTAAAAATGGACAAACCACTTATCACAGAAGAATGACAATAACAACGCACAGTGAGGCCAAAAAATGTGACCATGCGAATAAAGGATCATAACACAATGTGCATCAATAGGCCATGTGACATAAAACGACTAATAAGTGACCATATAAATACCATAAATAAATGTGGCAAACATAGAGTGCAACTAGTATGAAACAGAAAATGGTGATACAAACGCACAGTGAAACCAAATGAATGGATTACTGTGCAACCTGAAAACAATAACACAATGAAGAAATAAATAACATATGACAAAAAAAAAAAAAATAGCATAAATGCAACATAAAGTCCGTGTGCAAAAATGTCCAACAAAAACACATATAAATAAATAACCAACGTGGATAAGTAAATGATTAGTGAATCCCACACCGGCTATAAAGACCTCCGCGCCCAGACCCCAAGGCTTTCAGGACACTCACTGCAGGGGCCTTTAGGTGGAATCCCCCTCACTGGTGGACCTTACTGTTCAGCGGTGGTAATATATCTTTCACCTTTGGACACGGAAATCAGCCAGCGCACAGAACTCCTACCAGGGGTCCGTTAGACCAGAAAAAACAGCCAGCTCACAGCACTCCCAGGGAGACAAGAAAAAGTGCTTCCATAGTGTAATATTGTAAGTGAATCACATTTATTGTAAAGACAAATGCACACTTACATGGGAACAGATCAATCACATGTGCTGATATGGGTGTATATATAAATACATTATTTTATTTTTTTTTCTTTTTCAAACCAGAGTTTAGTGTCACTTTTAGGGACGTTCTCCCTGCTCCCATGTGACAGCTATGGGGCTTGGTGACTGGCCTGTCATGTGTCCAGCACTGTCACATAAGTGTTTATTGGTAGAAAGTGGAGACAAGACTGACCACTAGGAGGAGGCGTGGCTAGAAAGACCTTTCATTTTCCTACCGATTAAAATCTGTCAGGATATATGTATACTAATGAGTCATTAGCTGCAATTTTTTTTTTTTTTTAATGCTGCATATTGCGGAATGGAATGCTAATCATGTATCACCATTTTTTTTTCCAGGCTGCCATCGTTTAGCTGAATACTTGGAAAACGTTAAGAGAGATTTTGTAGCAACAGCAAAAGTGCTGAAACACAACTGTGAAGAGAACGGGCAGAGCGAGAGCTGTTTTAAGCTGGGGGCTTATCACATAATTGGAAAAGGTAGGTGTGTGCAGATACTCATTCCAAGAGTCTGTCCTACCTAAACATAGAAGTGCAAATGGACTTACAGAAGTGGGGAAAAAACACTTGATGGAGTTCTTTGTCATCCTTTCTTTGCAACAGTCAGAATATCTACTAAATATACCCACAGTTAATTTATACTCCATTTCATATTCCTAAACGCTTCAAGATGACAGCTGTTAACACAACACAGCCTAACTGGTTGCAGTCCACAGACACCCTGAAAGCCCTGCTTATTCTAGCTACAAAGGACCAGTTGGGCTTCTATAACAAATCAACTTAATGTGAACTTGGACCCTCCATTTTAAACTTTTTAGAATAAAAAAAAATAATACCCAACGCTATTACCTTTATTAGCCATAAAAGCCTCTTCTGTGCCCTTCTCTGATTTTAGTTTCTCTTTGCTACAGTGGCCTGATTTTCCTTGCTGCGGCTATGGGAACATTTTATGTTTTTAAAGCTGCTGATTTTGGCTTTTGGCATTTTTTTCTACAGTCAGTAAACTCCCCAGCTTGTTGTCCTATGTGTCCATGCACACATAGGCTGTAATCCAGAGTTTTTTGACTGGAATAAAAACCCAGAACTAGAGGGTTTCTAGAGGAGTATATTAGCTGTAAAAACGCTGCAAAATGCAGCAAACCAGCATTTTTTTTTACACTTTTTTTTTTTTTTTTTTGAGCGAAAAATGTCTTTTTTTTTTTTGTAAAAAAAAACCACTAAAAGTGCAAATTCGGCTAAACGCTATTGCAAAAACACTAAAACCTGCTGAAAAACTCGTGTTTTTAATGTGACTTTATACAGCTAACTCTTATCAGCGTTATTAAAACGCCCGGTGTGCATGGAGCCTTAAGACCTTCTTATAGGGCCACCAGGCAGCGGCAAGGGGTTAGAACTATAGGCAAAACTTTTTTTTTGGAGCGGGGGAGGGTTATAACCCCTGTCAGATTTGTATTTATTTTTTTTATTTTTTTTGCCATCTGGGTCCCATTGCAGAGATTTCCCTTCACTTCTTGTCCCATAGCCAAACAGGAAGTGAGAGGAAATCCCTGAAAGTTAAAGTGTTACTAAACCCAGGACCCTGCATTTAATATATCTGGTCTCCCACAGTACACAGAACATGGAAATGCAATTATTTAGTAAATCTAAACTATGGCCACCAATCCAGTTTCCTGAATGGATATAAGCTCACACCACGGAGCCCAGGTAAAGGTATATTGTATATTTTGTTATTAAAATGGCAATTACAAAGCATAAAATGTCAACCGCGTGGCAATATTACATAAGCATACAGTCCGGACTTACTAAGATGGCTGCCGGTCCAAATTCCAGAAATGGTGACATGACATCAGCACGTAAGGTCACCCCTCTCCCCCCCCCCCCGTTTGTTTTTTTTTTTTTCTGTTCAACAAACTGTCCCTTCGGTATGTTCATAAGCCGTAGAGGGTGGGGACAGCTGTCAGTGGGGATGAAACAATTCTTATCTGGGGGTTTGAAGAAAAAGGTTTCGTTGCAATCCCTTTTCCATTATTAAGTAAAGTTAGATCCAAAAAATTGATCTCCACCTGACTAAAGGTGTGTGACAATTTTTTATATTAAGGTTATTATACAAAGCTATTAAGAGATTCCACATCTCCCTGCCATAGGAAGAGGACATCTACTGTTTATACTGAGAAGGTAGAAGGTTAATTCCGGCCAATCTTGGGAATAGATGATGTCCTCTTCCCACCTGGCCATAAACAATTTGGCCAGGCTAGGTGCAAATTTTGCGCCAATAGCAACACCGTTGGTTTGTAAATAAGACCTTGTTACAGCAGAAATAATTGTGGGTGATTTCAAATTCAAGTAACCGAAGAATAAATTGCTTTTGAACATCTGACGACACGCAAATCTATCTCTCTACCCCTCGCCTCACCCCTTCAGTCTCCGCCCGAATCACAAGCCTACTGAACGACATATCGGATTGGATGTCACTCCACTTCCTCAAACTGAACCTTTCCAAAACCAAGCTCCTAGTTTTCCCAATAGCCCACGCCCCCCCCCCCCCCCCCCGACTTCTCCAACACAACCAACAATGCCACCATCAGTCCCACCCCGCAAGCCAGAGTACTTGGTGTCATCCTAGACTCCAATCTGTCCTTCAAAATGCTAACCCTGACATACAAAGCTGTCCATAACACTGCCCCAAACTACATCACCAACCTGATATCCAAATACCACCAAAAACGTACTCTCCGCTCCTCACAAGACCTCCTTCTCTCCAGTTCCCTGGTCTTCTCCTCCCATGCCTGCCTCCAGAACTTCTCCAGGGCTTCCCCCATCCTCTGGAACTCCCTACCCCAATCCATCAGACTTTCACCTACCCTCCTCACCTTTTAGGCGCACCCTGAAAACCCATCTCTTCAGGGAAGCCTACCCCGCCCTCAGCTAATTGCCGATCTCATCCACTCTTCCTACTACTCCATCCCCCACAGCTATCCCTCCTGTACCACTATCCCCTCCCTCCTAGATTGTAAGCTCCAAGGAGCAGGGCCCTCGAACCCCTCGTGTATCGCATTGTATTGTTATTGTACTGTCTCGTGTATTGTCTCCCATTGTAATGTACAGCGCTGAGCGAACTGTTGGTGCTATATAAATACTGTGTAATAATAATCTGGGATATCAATGGCCTCCTTCAGATAAAAATCTACTGCCTCCATCCCATCCTTATGGTCTATATTACTATATATGTATAGACAAAATGCAGCGCTTAAAAGAACATTGGAAATAATGATGAAACAAAGTCCAATAAAGGTGCTCCTCGATTCCCAGTGCAAATGGTAGAAATACACACTAACCAGAAAGCGTATAAGTAATACGCATGTGAGCATATATCCTGAAGGTCCCCCTCTCCTTTCTGGTCTGGTCAAGGAAGTAGCTGGGAAAGATGGAGATCCTATGCCCTCATGTGGTGAAAGAATGGTCCAGCAGGTCAGAGAAGAATCAATCAAGATAAGCCTCCCCCTTCTCAGGAACTGACACAGGGATCACTTAGGGCTGTAAGGGTTGAAAAGCTCCCGCTAAGAGTGGAAAGGCTTAATAGAGGCCAAATCCGATGTCTATAAAAACGCATGTCTCAAAAATTGCATAATAACTGTCTCAACGAATGTAAAGAAGCTGGAGATAGAGACCTAATCCAATCATCTTAGGTCATTCCTGAGTATGTTAATACAAATTAAAACCAAAATAATGTGCACACATATAGAACCTGGAGCAGAATCAAGACTAATACCCTGCTAGTGTGTGGGTATTAGTCTTGATTCTGCTCCAGGTTCTATATGTGTGCACATTATTTTGGTTTTAATTTTCTGCAACAAATACCCCATAATGATGACGTGAAAGAAGTTCATTTTGAAATCTTTGCAATTTATTAAAAATATAAACCGAAAGAAATCACATGTACATAAATTTTCATAGCCTTTGCCAGGACACTCAAAATTGAGCTCTGGTGCATCCTGTTCCCATTGGTCATCCTTGAGATGTTTCCACAACTTGATTGGAGTCCACCTGTGGGAATTTCAGTGGATTGAACATGATTAGGAAAGGTATAAACCTGTCTATATAAGGTCCCACAGTTAAAGAGTGCATGTCAGAGCACAAACCAAGCCATGAATTGTCTGTAGACCTCCAAGACAGAATTGTGTCAAGGCACAGATCTGGGAAAGGGTACCGAAACATTTCTGCAGCATTGATGGTCCCAATGAGCACAGTGGCCTCCATCATCTGTAAATAGAAAAAGTTTGGAACCACCAGGAATGTTCCTAGAGCGGGCCGCTGGGCCAAAATGAGCGATCAAGGGAGAAGGGCCTTAGCCAGGGAGGGAACCAATCACCTGGTGGTCACTCTGAAAGAGCTCCAGCGTTTCTCTGTAGAGAGAAGAGAACCTTCCAGAAGAACCACCATCTCTTCAGCACTCCACCAATCAGGCCTATGTGGTAGAGTG